>NC_041401.2:10665787-10965787 GCF_900747795.2 Erpetoichthys calabaricus
CGTCAGCGCTAGACGGGCTTCGCAGCGGTGAAGTATTGCTTTTAAATTTTAATTAAGAAGAAAAGAAAACCTTTTTAAATTAAGTCTTAAAAAGAGGTGTAAAGATATTGACAATAAGCTACGCAAACCCACCAAGACATGCAATCGTTTAAATCAAGGCGCAAGTCGAAAAACACCATCCCATAATATTAGTTAACGATTAACACATTTGTATATGTATTGTAAGCATACAATACAACTGATAATATGTTGCGCTTATTTATCTGGTGTACTGACATTTTTGCGCGTTTAACAGCTGAAATCTAACGTGGTTTGTGCCCTTCAGAATGAAAAGAGTTTGCATTTACCTTTTTAATAAAAGGCGAGCTTTTAAGCCTGAGAAATCACCCCGTAAATGCACACGTTTAATTGCACATGTGTTAATATGTATGCTTACACAGTATTAAAAGACACTCAACAAGTACACAGTATTAAAAGACAGTCAACAATTAACGTCATTTACCTTCGTTCCCGCCTCCTCCATTAGAGTATATGGACAAAAAACAGGTTCCAGTTATGACCATTACACGTAGAATTTCGAAATGAAACCTGCCTAACTTTTGTAAGTAAGCTGTAAGGAATGAGCCTGCCAAATTTCAGCCTTCTACCTACACGGGAAGTTGGAGAATTAGTGATGAGTGAGTCAGTCAAACAGGTTCCAGTTATGACCATTACGCGTAGAATTTCGAAATAAAACCTGCCTAACTTTTGTAAGTAAGCTGTAAGGAATGAGCCTGCCAAATTTCAGACTTCTACCTACACGGGAAGTTGGAGACTTAGTGATGAGTGAGTCAGTCAAACAGGTTCCAGTTATGACCATTACGCGTAGAATTTCGAAATAAAACCTGCCTAACTTTTGTAAGTAAGCTGTAAGGAATGAGCCTGCCAAATTTCATACTTCTACCTACACGGGAAGTTGGAGAATTAGTGATGAGTCAGTCAGTCAGTCAGTCAGTCAGTGAGTCAGTGAGGGCTTTGCCTTTTATTAGTATAGATAAGATCGAGCAACACACGGCAAGGACAGGAGTTATTAGGAACAGTCATCATGGGGTCAGAAGAGGGAGGTCATGTTTAACCAACATGCTGGAATTCTATGAGGAAGCAACAAAAGGATACGACCAGAGTGGTGCAGATGATATTATTTATCTGGACTTTCAGAAAGAAATTGATAAGATGCCACATGAGAGGATGGGCATCAAACTAAAAGAAGTGGCAGTTCAGGGTGATGTTTTTAGATGGGTGCAGAATTGGCTCAGACAAAGGAAGGCAGAGGGTGATGGTGTGAGGAACCTCATCAGAACTGGCTGATGTTAAGAGTGGTGACCAGCAGGGGGCAGTGCTGGGGCCGCTGCTATTTTTAATATTTATAAATGATTTAGGTAAGAATATAAGGAACAAGCTGGTTAAGTTTTCAGATGATACCAAGATAAGTGGATTAGCAGATAATTTGAAATCCATTATAATATTACAGAAGGACTTGTATAGCAGACAGGCTTGGGCAGATTTGTGGAAGATGAAATTTAATGTCAGTAAATGTAAGGAATTACACATAGGAAGTAAAAATGTGAGGTCTGAATACACAATGGGCGGTCAGAAAATCGAGAGTCCACCTTATGAGAAGGATTTAGGAGTCATAGTGGACTCCACTATCAACTACCAGACAGAAGACAATAAGAAGGCTGACAGAATGTCAGGTTATATAGCGCCTTGATATGTGGAGTACAAGTCACAGGAGGTTCTGCTCAAGCTTTATAACGCACTGGTGATGTCTCATCTGGAGTCCTGGGTGCAGTTTTGGTCTCCATGCTACAAAAAGGGCATAACAGCACAAGGTCCAGAGAAGAGCGACTAGGGTGATTCAGGGCTACAGGGGATGAGTTATGAGGAAAGATTCAAAGAGCTGAGCCTTCACAGTTTAAGTAAAGGAAGATTAAGAGGAGACCTGACTGAAGTGTTTAACATTATGAAGGGAATTAGTGCAGTGGATCGAGACGGTGACTTTAAAATGAGTTTATGAAGAACACAGTGACAGTTGGAAACTTGTTAAGGGGAAATTTCCCACAAACTTTAGGTTTTTCTTTACACAAAGAACAAAAGACACTTGGAATAAGCGACCAAGTAGTGGGGCAGACAGCAAGATGTTGGGGAGTTTCAGAACTCGACTTTATGTTTTTTTGAAAGAAATAAGTGGACAGGACTGGTGAGCTTTGTTGGGCTGAATGGCCTGTTCTCATCTTGATTGTTCTAATGTCACCTCTTTAAACTGAAAAAGTTCACCTCCTTCACCCACTCCTTAAAGCTCACAGTGGCAGAATCCGCCTGGTCACTCTTCTCTGGACTTTCTCTAGCACCGCTTTGTCTTTTGTGTATTATGGAGCCCAAAACTGAACACAGTAGTCTCCTTTGACTTGTGTTCCTATTAGCTTTCTTGATCACTCCAGTCCACTGTCTAGATGTTGATGGTGTCGAGTCTACTACGACGTCTAAGTCCCTCTCATATGGAGTAGTTTCAGACCTCCCATTGTGTATCCATATTTAACATTTTTATTTCCCATTTGTAATACTGTACATTTACTTACAATCAAATTCATCCTAAGTTGCCCAAGTCCTTCTGTAATGATTCAGTGTGTTCTCCATTATTTGCCCTTCCTCCAAGTTTGGTATCACCTGCCAGCTTATTGATTTTATTGCTGTCAAGATGATTTATGTTTATTAATAAGATCAGAAGCCCAATACTGACCCCTGATGGTCACCACTCTTAACATCACCTGACTCTGAAAACTTTCCCTTTGCCGTAACTCTCCCTGTGTTTGAAATCATTTTGGACCCACTGTGCCCTGAATTCCCACTTGTTTTATTATTATTTCCAATTCTTATTTGGCTGATGCCTGTTATCCAGGGTGATGTACAACAGTTGAGTTGCAGTGGGTTACATTTCTTTTTTTGTTTTTTGCAATTGGAGCTCAGGCAGGTGGAGGGACTTGGTCACAGACACACAAGTGTCAGTCTCCGAATTTGAAGTCCAAACCCTTCTCTATTACGCCACAATGCCCGCCACTGCCACTAACAAACGTAGCTTGGGCCTTCTGAAATGCTGCTCAGTCAGCGAGTCTTACCTTGATGAAGGTGAGTTTGCAAATGCAGGCGCTGCTTTTGGTGTTCCTTATGGTTATCTCGCCATAGTGCTCTATCCACCTCCTGCCGCTGAGGATGTTGTGAATGCAGGTTGTCACTTTGTTCCACTCGTATTGGTCATTGAACCTGTGTGAAAGCAGACAAGAGACAGAGCGTCATTTCACTGTCAGAATCAAATGACTCAACTGGCAGGCAGCGTGGGCTGATGGGTAAGAAGTACAGCGGCTGAGAAGTGCCAAGAAATGCAGTTATTTTTTATTAAATCTTTTTGTCTTGCAGGTGGTATTTCATCAGACAAAGTGCTGTGTAGATGATAGATAGATAGATAAGAAAGGCACTATATAATAGATAGATTAGACAGATATGAAAGGCACTATATATTAAATAGAATGATAGATATGAAAGGTACTATATGATAGACAGATAGATAGATATGAAAGGCACTATATGATAGATAGATAGATAGATAGATAGATAGATAGATAGATAGATAGATAGATAGATAGATATGAAAGGCACTATATGATAGATAGATATGAAAGGCACTATATGATAGATAGATAGATAGATAGATAGATATGAAAGGCACTATATGATAGATAGATATGAAAGGCACTATATAATAGATATGAAAGGCACTATATGATAGATTAGACAGATATGAAAGGCACTATATGATACATAGATTAGACAGATATTAAAGGCACTATATAATAAATAGAAAGATAGATATGAAAGGCACTATATAGTAGATATGAAAGGCACTATATGATAGATAGATAGATATGGAAGGCACTATATGATAGATACTGTAGATAGATATGAAAGGCACTATATAATAGATATGAAAGGCACTATATGATAGATAGATATGAAAGGCACTATATGATAGATAGATATGAAAGGCAGTATATGATAGATTAGACAGATATGAAAGGCACTATAAGATAGATAGATTAGACAGATATGAAAGGCACTATATAATAGACAGATAGATAGATATGAAAGGCACTATATAATAGACAGATATGAAAGTGACTATATAATAGATAGATATGAAAGGCACTATATAATAGACAGATATGAAAGTGACTATATAATAGATAGATATGAAAGGCACTATATAATAATAATAATACATTTTATTTATTTGTAGGCGCCTTGCTAAACACTCAAGGACACCGAACAATAGATAAAACACAGATTATAAACAAAACTAAAATACAAAAATTAAAATCAGACAGAGCAATTGTAATCAAAGAGAAAAAGCAGTCTTAAACAAATGAGTGTTAAGTTTAGATTTGAAAAGTGAAAATGATTCAATATTTCTAAGCTCAGGTGGTAGTGAGTTCCAGAGCTGGGGAGCAGAACAACTGAATGCGGACGAAGGGGACAGTCAAGTGGATGGAGGAAGAGGATCTAAGGGTGCGGGAGGGAATGGCAACATGGAGGAGGTCAGACAGATATGGAGGAGCGAGGTTGTGGGGAGCCTTAAAAGTTAACAGAAGAATTTTGAATTGAATGCAGAACTTAACTGGAAGCCAATGAAGCTGCTGCAAGACGGGAGAGATATGGTGAATAGAGGGGGTTCTAGTAATGATGCGGGGAGCTGAATTCTGGACCAGTTGAAGCTTATAAAGAGATTTGTGAGAAAGACCAAAGAAAAGGGAATTGCAATAATCCAGACGAGAAGTGACAAGGCTATGAACGAGAGCAGTGGTGTGGGGCGAATACAATTAATGTGACGCAAGTGGAAATAAGCAGACTGGGAGATGTTACTGATGTGGGACTGAAAGGATAAAGTACTGTCAAGGATGACACCCAGACTCTTAACCTGTGGGGAAGGGGAGACAAAGGAATTAATTATCAATAACAAATGAAAAATGATCAGTTTTGGATAATGTGGATTTTCTACCAATGAGGAGAACCTCAGTTTTGTAACTTGTTGTTATTTAATTTAAGAAAATTTGAAGAAAACCAGGATTTGATTTCTGCTATGCAATCAATAAGTGAGGAGGGTGGAAAGGAAGCAGTAGGTTTGCTAGTGAGATAGAGCTGGGTGTCAGCATAACAGTGGAAGCTAATGTTATATTTATGAAAGATATTACCGAGGGGAAGGAGGTAAATAATGAAAAGGAGGGGCCCCAGGACAGAGCCCACCTGAAGTAACAGCGGTGGGTTGGGATGTGAAAGTTTTAAGAATAACAAACTGAGTGCTGTATGAGAGGCAGGATCTGAACCAGTCTAGTGGAGTGTGGGTAATGCCAATCAAAGATAATCTATTAAGGAGAGTGGTGTGACAAATAGTGTCAAAGGCCACACTCAGATCAAGGAGGATGAGAATAGGAATTAAACCAGAATCAGCTGCCGTAAGGTGGTCATTAGTCATTTTTATAAGTGCTGTTTCTGTACTGTGGAGGGGACGAAAACCAGACTGGAGCTGTTCATACAGATTATTTTGAGATAAATGAGAATGAAGTTGAGTAGCCACTATTTTTTCAAGAACTTTGGAAATGAAAGGTAGATTAGAAATAGGACGAAACTTACTGAAATTAGTCAGATCAGCACCAGGTTTTTTCACTATTGGGGTTATTGCAGCAGTTTTAAAAGATGAAGGAAGTAGTGAGAGAAGAGTGGATTATAGCAGAGATAAGGGGGACCAGAGAGGGGAGGCAGACTTTGACCAGAACTGGAGGGTTGGGGTTCAGTTGACAGGTGGGTGGCTTAGACTTACAGACGAGATCTGAGATTTCTGAGAAAGGAGGAAGTTGAAAAGAGGAGAATGAGTGAGTTGGTGGGTGAAATTCAAATGAAGTACCGGAGGAATCCGTACAGAGAGACTGGTGAATCTTCTGGATTTTTTTCATTAAAAAAGGACATAAGGGAATTGCAAAAATCAGTTGAGTAAAGGTGAGAAGGTAAAGAATCCAGGGGTGGTGTGATATTATTAAGCAGTGAAAACAATGACTTGATGTTTCCTTCATTAGAAGAAATAATGAGAGTATAATAGTTAGTTTGGGCAATACAGTCCTTGTAATAAAGTATATGGTTTTTGTACATCTCTCTGTGAACTAAGAGTCCAGTTTTTTTTTTAAACGACCGTTCAAGTTTCCGGTCTTGGGCTTTCAAAAGCCGAAGTTCAGGTGTGAACCAGGGAGCAGAAAAGGAGAAAGAAACAGATCAAGTGTTTAAGGGTTAAGAATACCATTAAGTCCAGTGTTATACTGTGAGACCAGTTCTTCAGGAGAGGATAAATTATGAATGTCCATAAGGGAATCAATATTAGAGGAAAAGAGCGTCTAAGTTAATATTCTTAATATTACGGAAAGACACGAGACGGCAAAGCTTACTATTGGAAAGTGCAAGTTTAACAGATAGATAGATATGAAAGGTGCTGTATAATAAATTATACAGGTAGATATGAAAGGCACTGTATAATAGATAGATAGATATGAAAGGCACTATATAATATACAGATATGAAAGGCGCTGTATAATAGATTATACAGGTAGATATGAAAGGCACTATATTATAGATATGAAAGGCACTATATTATAGATATGAAAGGCACTATATAATAGACAGATATGAAAGGCGCTGTATAATATAATAAGCTCTCCTCTAGGAGAGCTGGACCATGCCCCTCGTAGAAGGTCCTTAAACCATCAGCAGGACCCACCAATATCTGCTCCTTTGGGCAAAGAGGAACAGGATGAGCACTGGCAGAGCCTACAAAATGATCTCCAGCAGGCAGGCCACTGGTGTGAATGTCTCTGACCAAACAATCAGAAACAGACTTCATGAGGGTTGCCTGAGGGCCTAACGTCCTCTAGTGGACCCTGTGGTCACCATGGAGCTCGTTTGGCATTTGCCATAGAATACCAGAATTGGCAGGTCCACCACTGGCGGGCGCCCTGTGCTTTTCACAGATGAGAGCAGGTTCACCCTGAGCACATGTGACAGACGTGAAAGGGTCTGGAGAAGCCGTGGAGAACGTTATGCTGCTGTCACCGGTTTGGTGGTGGGTCATGATGGTCTGGGGAGGCATATCCATGGAGGGACACATGGACCTCTACAGGCTAGACAACGGCACCTTGACTGCCATTACGTATCGGGATGAAATCCTTGGACCCATTGTCAGACCCTATGCTGGTTCCTCCTGGTGCACGACAATACTCGGCCTCATGTGGTGAGAGGATGGAGGAATTGATACCATTGACTGGACCCCAACCCTCTCCCCGACCAATTTCACTTAATTAACCTGAACTCTGTAAAACACATCTGGGTGGGACATTATGTTTGGGTCCATCAGACACCTCAGCCTGTCCAGGAACTCAGTGATGGTCTGGTCCAAATCTGGGAGGATATCACCCAGGACACCATGCGTAGTCTTATTAGGACGATGTCAGGTATGGATACAAGCACGTGGGGTTGCTGGCTGCGGGGTGGGGGTTATACAAACTACTGAGTATGATTTGGAGTTGCTGCAATGAAATTTCATCAAAATGGACTCGCCTGCCTGCCTGCCGTATCGTTTTTTCCCTTTGATTTTTGAGGTGTCTTTGAATTCAGCCCTCTGTATGTAGGTTGATCATTTTCATTTCCATCAAACGATGAGGCATCCTTTTGTTCCTAGCATATTACTCAGCCCATATCAGTAGAGAGAGATTTTTTACATATATTATACTAGCCATCCCCCTGCGGATTTGCCTGCGTAGTAGTGAAACGGGACAGTGAGAAGGGACCTGCCCGGCTCCCCATTACTGACATGATGCTTCACCCTTCCCTCAGCCCACAGCCTCTCTCTCAGATTAGCATGAAGATCGCTCCTGCAAGTGAACTATGATACTCAGCATGATGAGAGAAGTCGCAAAATCAACCGGAATGTTCAAGCAAAGTATAGAAAAAAACCCGATCTGAATCCGTTAAGTAGTTCTCTCATTCGCTATCTTAGCAGATGTAAGATACGCCCCGAGGCTGGCGTGTGAGTGAGGAGGGCCCTGCACCCCAACCCTTGGCCCGCTGAGTCTCTCTCAGATTGGCGCAAGTAAATCGGTACTGCAAGCGAACTATGATGCTAAATCAACCGGAATGTTCAAGCAAATTATAGAAAACAAAACCTGATCTAAATCCGTTAAGTAGTTCTCTTGTTGAAAAGCAGACAGACAAACAGATAGACAGACAGACTTTGGATTTTATATATATTTATATATATATATATATATATACATATATATATATAGAGAGAGAGAGAGAAAGAGAGATACATTTGACTGTTTAAAGTTGATTTTATCAAAGGGGGGGTCATATGGTGGGGCGCTTCAGGCCTATCCCTACATTACCTGCCTTACCGTTTAGGCAGGTGGGCAGCAGCAATCAGCCCACTTTCAGCATTTCAGGGCTGATTTGTTACAAAGGAGTACTGGAGTCATGGGGTAGAGATAAATAGATAGATAGATAGATAATGAAAGGCACTATATAACATTTGATAGATAGATAGATAGATAGATAGATAGATAGATAGATAGATAGATAGATAGATAGATAGATAGATAGATACTTTATTAATCCCAAGGGGAAATTCACATACTCCAGCAGCAGCATATTGATAAAAAACAATATTAAATTAAAGAGTGATAAAAACACAGTGGAAGTTAAAAAGTGCAAAGTGGAGAGTGCATGGTAGGTATAACAGACAATAACTTTTTATAATGTTAACGTTTACCCCCCCAGTAGAATTGAAGAGTCACATAGTGTGGTGGAGGAACGATCTCCTCAGTCTGTCAGTGGAGCAGGACGGTTACAGCAGTCTGTCGCTGAAGCTGCTCCTCTGTCTGGAGATGATCCTGTTCAGTGGATTCTCCATGATTGACAGGAGTTTGCTCAGCGCCCGTCGCTCTGCCACAGATGTCAAACTGTCCAGCTCCGTGCCTACAATAGAGCCTGCCTTCCTCACCAGTTTGTCCAGGCGTGAGGCGTCCCTCTTCTTTATGCTGCCTCTCCAGCACACCACCGCGTAGAAGAGGGCGCTCGCCACAACCGTCTGATAGAACAATAGAGGGGTCCTTTCCTCAGACTGGACAGCGAGCACGGACTCGGCTGTAGAATGGCCAGTGGGTCGAGGTCTCCAGTAATGCCACTGTGTGACTGGCTTGGTCTTTGATGCTTTCTTATAATTTCATCTCCTCCGTTGTCAACCAGCCACAGTTATACAATTAATTAATACACAGATATTATTGGGTTTCATTGACGTTTATCTGTTTGTGTTTTGTTTTTGACGTACTTGTATCCCCATATGTGACAGTTCTGCATTTAGAGAGTCGTATCATCTACTCTTGCATTTTGCCTTGAGTGTACAACAACAACATCATTTATTTCTATAGCACATTTTTATACAAATAATGTAGCTCAAAGTGCTTTACATGATGAATAAAAATAAAAGACAAAGTAAGAATTAAAATAAGATACTAATTAACATACAGTAAGAGTAAGATCCGATGGCCAGGGGGGACAGAAAAAACAAAAAAAACTCCAGACTGCAGGAGAGAAAAAAATTAAATCTGTAAGGATTCCAGACCACAAGACCACCCAGCCCCCTCTGGGCAAGTTGTAGTTGTGTGTAGTTGCGGTGGTCTGTGCCAGGGCCATCTTAACAGCATTATAGAAGGGCACTGGGACCCCACTCAGCAAGTCACAACATACATAGATTAGCAATGGGGCCCCCAGGCAACTGCACGGCGTGCCCATGCGTTAAGATGGCCCTGGTCTGCGCCTGTATGTGGTGAGGCCTTATTGCAAGAATAAAGTTGTTTGTACTATGGTGTTGAATTTCTGAGGTGGCCCTCACGCTCTGTGAAGAGGATGACTTGTGTTCTGTTTTGTGTGTCGTATTTACCTCAGGTTTTGACAGCCATTGCACATTCTGGAAGGGGGTTTTCTCTCTCAATCTCTCTCTGAATTGTCCTTCACAATGGTGTTTGGGAGACTCAAAGCCTGGGTGGGAGGCAGTCTATTAAAGAGGGCCTGTTTAAAGCCCATTGTGTCATTTTGGGCTGTAGAAGAAATACATTGTTGTTGTTGCCTTTCCCAACTGTAGCAAGAAGATTATTTGTGCCAACTAGCGGGCTTTGCCACCTTTTCTCTCCAATGCTTTTCGGTCTCTTTTCGACGTGCTGCTCTTTCTTCTTCGCTTAGTCACTGACGTCATCTAGAACATATAAAATTAGTGGCTTATAAGAGCTGAGAGCACAGGACGTGTGTCTGATAAAAGCCTTTACATGACTGAGAGGTGAGGTGACCGTGATCTTATTTTAAAAAGGTTGTAAGTAGGGCGTGACTCGAAAGAATCTCATGTTAAAAGTCCCCACGAGACGATCCGGGGACAACAACAATCCATCTTTTAATTCTCGTTGATAAGCCTCTTCAAGAAGAAACACTACTTTTCCCTGATGGCAACACAAATTAGACGATCTACAAGTCTCCGACTAAAAGTTTAAATCCGAACAATATATTCAAAATCTTTTCGCTGTTCACACCCTCATACACCTTTATCGTAAGAGCATCCCTCATCTACGATGGAGCGTTCGATCAGAAGAAAATATGAAGCTGGTTTTAAATTCAACATTGTTGAAGTAACAAAAGAAATCGGTAACTGTGCTGCTGCAACAAAATTCGATCCGTTTGAGAAACTGATATGAGATTGGAGGAGGCAAGAAGATGTAAAAAAAAAAAAAATTAAGTGTCGCATTTTTGAACGGGCGTATAAGTCGGGGTCTAATTTTATGATCAATTGTTCGGGTTTCAAGACCTGACTTATACATGAGTATATACGGTATCTGTTTTCCAGCCAAGACAAGACACCCTATTTGCTTCATTATCCCAAATATCTGTGTTCTTCTACATCTTATTTGTTTTCAGAACTCATTAACAACTTCAACATTTTATAAGAAGTTTCAATAATGAAGTTTTATCCAAGTAAGCTGGGTCCCCGGAGCTGAAAGAAATACCCCCTGTTAGAAACATAAATGTACCCCTTCAGGCCTGGGCCATCAGGTTCAAATGTAACCTTCTGATCTACCCGCTTGTTGCCCTCCTTCACCCAGTCCAGTGACTCGTGTGAGTGCAGGATGAGCAGAAAGGCGAGGACTTACTTTGGGAGGGTGACGTTCACTGCTCCAATTGGAATGATCTCCATGGACTTCCCCCAGAATTTATTTTTCCATCTCATATCTGAAACAAGCAAACACGAAATTCGGGTTGTTATTATTATATACATCAGGCACATATTATTATTCAGTATCTCAATGCATGAGGCCACAGTCTGCCCTATGTGAACTCTTGTGAGACCCTCACAGCAAATTCTATCTCTCCAGCCTCTCCAATCGATCTGTCCAGGACGCTTCCTTTCCAATTTAAAAAAAATATTACCACCTCTCCTAGGAATCCTAACTTTCAAAATTATTCAACATTCCAGTTTTTGTAAGGTTAAATCTGACCACGGAGAAACGATTCTTGCATCAGCCAGACAACAGCAAACAGACAACAGACTTTAGTCTCATCTAACTCATCTAATTGGGGTTACAGATGTAAAAGAAATGGGGGAAGTGATGGACTACAATAGCAGTCGACCCTGCCAGTGTGGTAACTGTAAGCATACAAGGACTGTATTGCCTTCAGTTCAGATCTCCATAGTAAAGGGCCTGAAAGGGAGAACAGGGTCACCCTTGGAGCCCACCACAATAAAACTGCCTGCCGTGCAGGCTTTGGACTTTTCCATCTGTTGTTCTGCCCTGCTTGTAGTAGACTATTTTCAGATGATTTTAGCCTTTGCCTTGTCCCGGAATACCGAATCGGGACTTTGTAATTGGATTTTTTGGACTCTTTTTGAGATTATTTTTTGAAGCTGCTTTTTGTTGTTCTTGTTTTACACTCTCCTTGATTTTTTAAGTTAATTTAATACATTTACAGTAAATGGCATACATTTTTGATGTCTAGTGTTTCTGGCCAGGGGTTTTGTTGGTTCTCTTCCTTTGAGGCACATTCATAACACCCACATGGCCAGTTTTGTTTCCTCTTCACAAAATATCTGCAATGTCTTACCTTGCCAAAAGAGAAACTTCTTGGATTCACAGTGGCATGCTGAAATGGGTGGATGGTGGCTGACCTGAAACACAACCACAGTGTTATAAAACATTTATCTGCAGGGAGCCTTTCTATAAGAGGTGCCATCTTTTTCATATTATTCTCTAATTCCAAACCCATCTGCTTGAACCCTTTTGAAGAGGCAGCTGAAGAACCACCAACACTTTCAGAGATACAGGATACCATAAACTCACTTCCAGAGTGGGAAAGCTGCAGGCCCAGACGGCTACCCACTGGAGTTTTCTAAAACATTTTTAATTAAGTTAGCTCCATTAATATTATTTCTAGAAACTAAAGAAAGCACAAGTCCACCACAAACATTCCTCCAAGCATTAGTAACTGTTTTTCCAACAAAAAAATGAAGACTCACTACAATGTACAGCATATTGACCAATCTCACTCCTAAATAATGATGTTAAGATATTAGCGAAAGTCTTAGCTAGAAGGATTAAGAAAGTAAGTAACATAACAAGACCAAAACAGAGTCACTGAACAGGCAGATAGAGCCTCAGACAAAAGTAAAGCATGTGACAGAATCGACACATGGAACACAGACAAGAAAACATATTGGAATATGTAAAAAGAATAAATTCAAAGAGGGTGACAGGAAAGTGTGGAACATTTGGAAATTATTAAATAAATCAACATAGGAAAGAAAACGGATGCCATGGATGAACAAAAAATCTAGAATGGAACCAGAGAAGGTGTGGGAAAAAAAGCGGCAAACAAAAATTAGGGTTAAAGGTCAAGTATGGCAAGTAGTGCAGTTGTGTAATTTACGGGTCATGCCAACTTCACTGGAGCTCTTTTCTTTTGCCAAAACAATAAAATTGATTTTAATAGATTTGATGAGGGCGGCGTAACCTAACAGTCCATGATGTTATGCTGCCTGGACGTGCGTATTTTTTGTGTTATTTTTTTCTTTTTTTTAGCATGAAGAGTCTCTTTATGGAGATTTATAACGATTTTAAATTATTTTTAGCAAAGGTTATTTTTTATTGTTTGTGACATGACCACAATTGTCATGCCTCTCATGTCACAAGCAGTGGTGGTGCAAATACAGTGACATTTCTGCGTTTTAGACACTGTGTCGTCGATATGGACAGACCGAGTCTAATAGATAGACAGATGTATGAAAGTTAAACATGAACTGACTAAAGATAAGACATGGAAGATGTTACATTAGAAATAGCTGTGGACTTGTTAGATAATCTAAGAAAAGTACCACGTAATAGAAAAAGAGAAAAGGGATGAGGAGGAAAAAAAATGGAAAGGAAGTACAAAAAGGAAAGAAATGTCTCGGTTAAATCTGATAGATAGATAGATAGATAGATAGATAGATAGATAGATAGATAGATAGATAGATAGATAGATAGATAGATAGATAGATGTGAAAGGCACTATATGATAGATAGATAGATAGATAGATAGATAGATAGATAGATAGATAGATAGATAGATAGATAGATAGATGTGAAAGGCACTATATGATAGATAGATAGATAGATGGATGTGAAAGGCACTATGTGATAGATAGATAGATAGATAGATAGATAGATAGATAGATAGATAGATAGATGTGAAAGGCACTATATGATAGATAGATAGATAGATAGATAGATAGATAGATAGATAGATAGATAGATAGATAGATAGATAGATAGATAGATAGATAGATAGATAGATAGATAGATGTGAAAGGCACTATATGATAGATAGATAGATAGATAGATAGATAGATAGATAGATAGATAGATAGATAGATAGATAGATAGATAGATGTGAAAGGCACTATATGATAGATAGATAGATAGATAGATAGATAGATGTGAAAGGCACTATATGATAGATAGATAGATAGATAGATAGATAGATAGATAGATAGATAGATAGATAGATAGATGTGAAAGGCACTATATGATAGATAGATATGAAAAGTGCTATATGATAGATAGATAGATAGATAGATAGATAGATAGATAGATAGATAGATAGATAGATAGATAGATAGATATGAAAGGTGCTATATGATAGATACTGTAGGTAGATGTGAAAGGCGCTATATGATAGATACTGTAGGTAGATGTGAAAGGCGCTATATAACATACAGTGCCTTCACAGTGTATTCAGACCCCATCAGGATTTTCAGATTTTATGTTTCACCCTTGTGCTAAAATCACTTAATCCCCCCAATCATACAACACTGAATACCCCAGAATGACAAAGCAAAAATAAGAATTTAGAAAGATTTGCAAATTTATTTAAAAAAAAAAAAAAGAAACATCACATTGACACACGTACGTATTCAGCCCCTTTGCTGTGACACTTGAGACTTGGCTCAGGTACGTCTCATGCTGTTATTCATCCTCAGAATGTTTGTACACCTTGTTTGGAGTCCAGCTGTGCTTATTTCAGTTCTGTTGGCACACGTGGAGCAGGCGAGGGGCTGCCACATTACAAGAAAAGCACACACCTGTCTATAGAAGGTCCCACAGGTGTCAATCACCAATCCATGAGGTCGAAGGAATTGCCTGCAGATCTTAGAGACAGGATTGTGCTGAGGCACACATCTGGAGAAGGTGACAACAACTAATAATTCTTAAATGGAAGATATCTGGTACAACGTCGACTCTTCTCTGAGCCGGCCACTCGGCCAAACTGAGCAATCGCAGGAGAAGTGACTTGATAAGAGAGGTGGCCAAGAACCCAATGGTTATCCTGTCTGAGCTCCAGAGAACCGGTGTGGAGGTGGAACAAAATTTCCAGAAGTACACCCATCACTATAACACTCCACTGCTCTGGACTTTTTTTAACAGAGCGGCTAGACAACACGTTATTCCACTTGGAGTTTGCAATGAAATGAGATTCTGTGGTCTGATGAAAGCAAGATTAACATCATGTCTGGAGGACACCAGGCACCACTCATCACCTGTGCTACTCTATTCCAGTGGTAAGGTGTGGTGGCAGCATCAGGGACTGGGAGACTGGACAGGGTTGAGGGAAAGCTGAACGAAGCAAAGTCCAGAGATCTTCTTCATGAAAACCTCCTCAGAGCTCTGGACCTCAGACTGGCCCGAAGGTGTATAAAGTAAAGACGACACAGGAGTGGCGTAGGGTCAACGCTGTGAATGTCCTTGGGTGACCCAGCCAGAGCCTGGACTTGAACCAAACTGAACATCTCAGAGAGAGAGAGAGAGAGACCTAACAACAGCTGCCCACCGACGGTCTCCATCCATCCTGACTGAGCTTGAGAGGATCTGCAGAGAAGAATGGCAGAA
Source organism: Erpetoichthys calabaricus (assembly GCF_900747795.2). Lineage (NCBI taxonomy): Eukaryota > Metazoa > Chordata > Cladistia > Polypteriformes > Polypteridae > Erpetoichthys > Erpetoichthys calabaricus. Next base: position 10,681,381 of record NC_041401.2, read on the forward strand.
AATCCCCAAATCCAGGAGTGTGACAAACTCAAGAAGACTCCAGGCTGGCATGGCTGCCAAAGGGGCTTCAATGAAACGCAGAGGAAAGTTTCTGAACACTCACATTAGGGGGGATATTTCGGCTTTGTATTTAGTTTCTAAAATCGCATTTCCGCTTCGTCATTCTGGGGCGTTGGCTGTCAGTTGATGAACAAAAAAAAAAAACGAAACAGAGACGATTTCAGCACAAGGCTGCAACATGACAAAATGGGACAAAAGGGGAAGGGGTCCCGAATGCTTGGTGGAGGCACAGCATTTGTAGGGGACATCACAAAAAGACAGGCACTGGTCAGACAGGTGACAATGTGACACTGAGACGCACGTAACCTGACTTGTCTTAAGCCTGGCCGTTGGACAACCGCCATATTCTTTTGCCGATTTTTGTTGCTCATGGCCACAACTGCAGCACAGATTACTGGCTCTGTACAGTGGAATCACTAAACTGGTGACGATAACAATTCTTAGAAAACAGGAAACTCTAAGACCTACAAACGGATTTGGAATCCGTTATATCATCACAGAAGGACTTGGATAGCAGACAGGTTTGGTCAGATTTGTGGCAGATGACATTTAATGTCAGTAAATGTAAAGAATTACAGATAGGAAGTAAAAATGTGAGGTTTGAATACACAATGGGAGGTCTGAAAATCGAGTGTCCACCTTATGAGAAGGATTTAGGAGTCGTAGTGGACTCTAAGCTATCGACTTCCCAACAGTGTTCAGGAGCCATTAAGAAGGCTAACAGAATGTCAGGTTATATAGCGCCTTGATGTGTGGAGCACAAGTCACAGGAGGTTCTGCTCAAGTCTTTATAACACACTGGTGAGGCCTCATCTGGAGTCCTGTGTGCAGTTTGGGTCTTCAGGCTACAAAATGGACATAACAGCACAAGAAAAGGTCCAGAGAAGAGCAACTCGGCTGATTCAGGGCAACATGGGATGAGTTATGAGGAAAGATTCAAAGAGCTGAGCCTTTACAGTTTAAACAAAAGAAGATGAAGAGGAGACCTGACTGAAGTGTTTAAAATGATGAAGTGAATTAGTCCAGTGGATCGAGGCGGTGACTTTAAAATGAGTTCGTCAAGAACATGGAGACACAGTTGGAAACTTGTGAAGGGGAAATTTCACACAAACATTAGGAAGTTTTTCTTTACACAAAGAACAATAGACACTTGGAATAAGAGACCAAGTAGTGTGGTAGTGAGACTTTAGGGACTTTCAAAACTCGACTGGAAGAAATAAGTGGACTGGACTGGTGAGCTTTGTTGGGCTGAATGGCCCGTTCTCATCTAGAGTGTTCTAATGTTGTAATATTTGTTTCAAACCTCAATGGTGAACCACAAAAACACACATGAACTTACCAGCCACTGAAATGGCACGCTACTACATACCTGCTCAGAGAAGAAGCAGAAGCCCTTGTCCTCCCGAATGCACTCATACGTTTCCCCCAGGACGGGGTTGAAAGGTTTACTTCCTGCCCTGTAGTACGTGGACGCATACCCTGAAACTGCAAACGCAGCAATAAGAATCTGTAAAGCAGAACACAAAAATAAAGTCAGCAACATCCTGATAAGTCCAACCTCAGTAGTAACACCTCACACGTTCACAAATCAAGTTCAGGGTCTGCAGAATCATCAAGACCCCCCCATCCCCAGCACCCTCCACGCAGATCCTTACCATACGCTCATAAGGGTCCTCGGTCTCGGAAGCCTTGTCCAGCAGCTCCGAGTATTCCAGCTCCTCACAGAGGTGCTGCAAGGTGTTGAGAGGCTCATTGAGCTCCACCGGCATGGACACCTTGGACAGATCTTTGCCAATGTTGTTCCGCAGGACGTTCCACAGGTTGATGCTGCTGGTGTCATGAGACGGAGCGGGCAGACAACTGCGGCGGCCATTGCGGAACGCCCCCCGTGCCAGGTCTCCATTCTGTACTGAGAGAAGAAGGGAGCGTGATTTCGTATGGCTCTTTGATTAGCAGGACCCTTTCTGGATATGCCGACGTCGCCATCAAGCCCTTGTACGCCCACCCAACATGCTCACCCATGAAGTAACTATAAGCATAGGCAGTCGTACTGTCAGGTGTACAAAGTCTAATGGAATTCCTTCCTTACAACAAGCAACACAATGTCACTCCATGGCACCATAAAAAAGGCAAAACTATACAGTCGTGGCCAAACGTTTGGAGAATGGCCCAAGTGTTGGTTTTCACCAAGTCTGCTGCTTCAGTGTTTTTAGATCTTTTTGTCAGAAGTTTCTATGGTAGACTGAAGTAGAATTACAAGCATTTCAGAAGTTTCAAAGGCTTTTAGTGACAATGACATGAAGTTTATGCAAAGAGTCAATATTTGCAGTGTTGGCCCTTCTTTCTTTTTCAAGACCTCTGCAATTCACCCTGGCAGGCTGACGATCAACTTCTGGGCCAATCCTGACTGATGGCAGCCCATGCTGGCAGAATCAATGCTTGGAGTTGGTCAGAATTGGTGGGTTTTTTGTTTGTCCACCCACCTCTTGAAGATTCTCAATGGGATTATGCATTAACAGCATTATAGCCCCCCGGGCAAAACAGTCCACTGGGGCTCCTACCTACACAACCACTCAGCAAGTCACGACATACATAGATTAGCATGGGGCCCCCGGGCAACTGCCCAGCATGCCCATGCGTTAAGATGGTCCTGGGTTTAAGGTATGGGGAGTTTCCTGGCCATGGACCCCAAATTCCCAGAGCCACTTAGTTCTCATTTTTGCATTATGGCCTGGTGCTCCATCTTGTTGGTCACCAAACTGTTCTTGGATGGTTGGGAGAAGTTGTATTCGGAGGATGTTTTGGTCTCATTCTCTATTCATGGCTGTGTTCTTAGGCCAAATTGTGAGTGAGCCCACTACCTTGGCTGAGAAGCAACCTCACGTGACATGAATGGTCTCAGGATGCTTTACTGTTGGTGTGACACAGGACTGATGGTAGCGCCGCTCACCTTTTCTTTTTTCTGGATGCCCCAAACAACCAGAAAGGGGATTCATCAGAGACAATGACTTGAGCTCAGCAGTCCAATCCCAGTCTGTCCCTGATGTTTTTCTTTGCTTCTTTGCTGCCCTTCTTGACACCCACCAGGCCGTCCTCCAAAAGTCTTCGCCTCACTTCTTGAAAGGTGACTGGTCTCAGAGGTTCCTTAGCACATTGGAAGTCCACCACCAGCTTTGTTTTGCTGATATTCAGTTGCAGGTTGTTGTCCCTGTGCCACAAGATGAAGTCCTCTACGACTTTCCTGTACTCCAACACATCTCCATTATTAATGCATCCTATGATGGATAAGTCATCTGAACATTTCTGTAGATGGCAATGGCTGGTATTGTGCTGGAAGTTTGCTCTGTAGAGAAGTGAACAGGAAGGAAGGCAGGACGGTACTCTGAGGTGCTCCAGTATCACACCCCACCATTTCCGACTCACAGTCAGTCCCTCAGCCTCACACAATGCTGTCTGTTGGTCAGGTAGTCCATCATCCAGGAGATTGTGTAGGCATCAAGATTCAAAGCCTTGAGCTTATTCCACAGTCGATAAGGCAGGTGGTGTTAAAGGCACTGGAAAAGTCAAAGAACATCATCCTGACTGTGGTGACGGCTTTGTCCATGTGGGCATAGATGCTGCGAAGTATGGAGATCAGAACATGCTCCATACTTACATGTACCTGATAGGACAACTGCAGAGGATCAAGATGTTCTAAAACCAGGGGGTTGTAGCCGATTTGGGACCAGCCTCTCAAAAGTCTTCATGATGGCTGATGTAAGAGCAATTAGTCTGAAGTCCTTGGGATCACTGGAATGCACTTTCTTTGGTACTGGAACCACACAGAATGTTCCCCACAGCCTGAGAACCTTATGCAAACTCAGGGAAAGGGAAAATTGGTGCTGCAGGACCCTGCATGGCTTGCTGGCACTGGTTTTCAGCACCCTGGTGCGGATTCCATCCTGCCCTGAAGCCATGTCCATACAGAGTTTTCCCAGCTCTCTCCTGACTTGATCAGCAGAAACACACAGTCCAGGGAATTGAGGTGGGCTTGTGACCACAAGTGTAATGTCACTGTAGGGGAAGGTCACGCAGGGTGCAAGTGGCAGACTGAGTTGGGACCTTCTCAGCTTGAACGCAGAGGCTAACAGTGTTGGGGGATATGGGGGTGGTCTGGACTGACAAGAATGACTCAAACCTGTTGAGGATCTGCTTCAGTTCATTAGCTTTGTTCTTATTCCCTTTTTCTGCATGTTTAACATGTTTTGATAGTCTTCATCCCATTCCACACTTCCTTCATGTCGTTTTGTTGTAACTTGTGCTCAGGTTTATCTCTGTAGTAGATTTTCCCCTCAAGGGGCTGCGTCTTCAGTTCCGACTGCACACACTTGATTTCATCTTTATCTCTGGAGCTGAAGTTACTCGTAGATAAAATCTAACCTGTTTGATATTGTTCGGGATGAGTCACAGAATCATTGGACTGAGTCGCTGACTATGTCACGTTACACGACCACGATTCAAGGGTAAGGCTGTTATACTTACTGATGATGGCGCTAGAGAGTAGAAATGGGTTGCACGTTGATTAACATACACAAGTACGAATTTCACCGTACAGTGGAACCTTGGGTCACGAATGTCTCGGTACACGTACAAATCGGGTTACGACCAAAAAGTTTGCCAAACTTTTGCATCTATTCACGACTACACACTCGGGTGATGAACAAGCCAGTTTCACCACCTAAAGTTAAAATCTAACCTGTTTGATATTGTTCGGGATGAGTCACGGACTCGTTGGACTGAGTCGCTGGCTATGTCACGTTACATGACCTCTGTCACGCACGTGCGCATGGGGAGTCGCAGTACGACCCGGGTAGTAGCGCGAAATCCGAAAGCCATACGGGACGGACGGGCAACTAACCTTTTTCCTAGAAAGAAAGAAACGGCGACACCCTGAACCGTCCCCTGTTCCTCCACTTCCGCATCTTCCTTCCCTCTGATGACGTCAGAATCCCAGAATACACCACAACTCACTACCCAGCATTCCTCTGTTTAATTCTGGTCCCCTCTATAAATGTTCCCCCATCAAGCCATATGGTTGTTCAGTAGTTGGCAATTGATTGTACTCTGGACTGTATAACTTTGACTTGCAACTTCTTTATAGTATACGGGGCCGGAAACCCCAAACTTTTATGTGCAGTTGTGTCTTTTCTTTTACACCACGATTCAAGGGTAAGGCTGTTACACTTACTGATGATGGTGCTAGAGAGTAGAAATGTGTTGCACGTTGATTAACATACACAAGTACGAATTTCACCGTACAGTGGAATCTCGGGTCATGAACATCTCGGAATACGTACAAATCGGGTTACGACCAAAAAGTTTGCCAAACTTTTGCATCTGTTCACGACCACACACTCAGGTGATGAACAAGCCAGTTTCCCTTCTGGTTCGTACACGCCGATGATTTCTGCACGCGTTCAGTCTCTCCCTATACAGTACATTGATCTCGGTCAGACGTGCATCGCGCAGAGGGACTCTACCTCAAAACTGTAACCTCCTCTTCATCCAGCTTCCTGATCAATACCTTCATGCCAGAACTCGACTCATGCAAGGTTAGTGTTCTTGGTTGTTTATTGTTAGTTTTTTGTATAAATTATGGATTTTTCAAATTTTCATTTTTTTCCCTGTGCTTAAAACTCATTAAAAAAAAGTGTTTATAGTGAGCGGTTCGTAAGGCTATTAGCGTGAACTCTTGTAGTGTTAGTTTTCTATGTTGTTCAAGGTTTTCTCAGTGTTATTCAATGTTTTTACATTTAGTTTAATATTACACTGTGCAGTATATGGTATAATTAACTATTTTTGTGCTTAAAAATTAAAAAAAAAAAAAATTTACATAGAGTTCGTACGGTCCAGAACGGATTAATTGTATATACATACAATCCTATGGGGGAAATTACTTCGGGTCACGACCAAATCGGGTTGCGACCAGAGTTTTGGAACAAATTACGGTTGTGACCTGAGGTTCCACTGTACTCTCTATAAGCCGTCAATATCGTCCTTGGAAACCTAATTAAATAAGGTTTAATTATTTAATTAAATTAATCATTAATTATTTATTTAATGGATGGATTAAATAAAGATATTTCCAGAAATGCACTCATGCAAGGAAAAGGAAACTCCTTAAAAAAGAAATAATAAACAAATGTACCAATGAATAATAATCTCAAAAAAGTGATGCTAAAAAAAAATGGAAAAATAACAGAGGGCACAAAAACCAACAAGGTTATGGAAAGTGTAGTCTTTTATTATCCTCTCGAGTGACTGCTGCGTCTGAGGGAGCTGATCTGGTGGCCCCAAAGAAAGCAGAACAATGAGGGACATGAGGGATCAGGAGAAAATTACAAATACAAAAAACATAACAGAAGTAGAGGGTGGCACGGTGGCGCAGTGGGTAGCGCTGCTGCCTCGCAGTTGGGAGACCTGGGGACCTGGGTTCGCTTCCCGGGTCCTCCCTGCGTGGAGTTTGCATGTTCTCCCCGTGTCTGCGTGGGTTTCCTCCCACAGTCCAAAGACATGCAGGTTAGGTGGATTGACAATTCTAAATTGGCCCTGGTGTGTGCTTGGTGTGTGGGTGGGTTGGCGCCCTGCCCGGGACTGGTTCCTGCCTTGTGCCCAGTGTTGGCTGGGATTGGCTCCAGCAGACCCCACGTGACCCTGTGTTCGGATTCAGCGGGTTGGAAAATGGATGGATGGATAACAGAAGTAGAACGGTAGTCACGGATCGGGGAAATATGAAACATGAATAGAAAAACGGTAACGGGGCGAGGAGCAGCTGCAGTCCTGACAAACCGGGGAAAGGAAAAAATGGAAAGCAAGAAAGCAAACAAAAAAAATAAGATCTATACGTCTATAAAATGCTAAAGGCTGTGCCCGTCTGTCACATGATGACTTGCAAACCACTGGGGTGAGATCCTTGTTGCTCAAAATTTATGACCCAGATATGTGCTGGATAAGTAAAAAAAAATTGAGCAGCAGCAGCAGCAATCTCCACAAAGTTATCGAAGCTTGCATCTATGACAAACTACTCGAGAGGGGGACATGGCAGAAAGGAAAAGAACTGTGGTGACAAAAGAGGGGGAAAAAGGGGGGAGTGGGGAAGGAGACAACACCAAACACAGTCTTTGGTTTAGCACACAATACTTCATTCAAAAGCAAAGAGCCGTCGCCTCCCACACGTTTTCCCCATCACAATCCAGACTTTCATTACAAATCTCTCACTATTTATATAAAATCCATCGTCTGTATGTCTGTCTGTCCACTTTTCACGAGAGAACTACTTAGAGTGCTTAGATTTAGATCGGGTTTTTTTTCTCTAATTTGCTCGAACATTCCGGTTGACTTTGCGACTTCTCTCATCGCGCTAAGAATCATACTTCACTTACGGTGCTGATTTATCTGCGCGATTCCGAGAGACATGCAGCGGGCTGATGGGAAGGGGGCGGGGCCCTCCTCACTCACGTGCCAACCTCGGGGCGTATCTTACCTCCACTTGGGTGGCGAACGAGAGCACTACTTAATGGATTTAGATTGGGGTTTTTCTAGAATTTGCTCGAACATTCTGGTTGATTTTGCAACTTCTCTCATCGTGCTCAGTATCATAGTTCTCTTGCAGGAGTGATATATTCACGGTAATTGAAGACAGAGGCTGCGGGCCGAGGGGAGGGAATCACGTCAGGAATGGGGAGCCGGGCATAGGCCCTCCTCACTGTCCTGTTTCACTACTACGTGGTCGGAGCCGTGGGGACGGCCAGTCATTAATAAATCTGAAGACCGCTGGTTGCTCCTCAGCCCCAATCTTCATCGTTTGGTAAAACACCATTATAAGAGTAATTCTAGCCAGAAAAGGAAATGCATACTTTGCCTGGAAATGCTGTCAGCTACACTGGCGTTGTCCTCTGAAATGTTGTCACTGACATCGCTCACGTAGGACTCGTCATCTGACGCCTGCAACAAAGAGAGACATTAATTGGTGAGCGTTTTCAATCGAGGGAATCCTCTTCATCCTGGGCATGTTGGCACTGACATAAACACTTGATTATTTTGTTCCATCGTAACACTTGTCGAGACCCTTTTCCTACTCCAGAGACGTCACGATTATAATACGCACTGCTCGAAAACGAATAAATGATCTGGAGGACAAGAGACGGACCAACACTACTGTCATACAAGCCACACAACAAATACAGAACACACCAATAGAAGATAAATAAATAGAAAGAAAATTGGGATTATGAATATGGAACGTTCACACAACCAATAAATCAACTATTTAGGAAACCCCACACAGCACCGCACCCCTAAATGCACGAATTACGGTACAAAACACTCCAAAAATAAGCCGCTAATGCACTAATACAAATTATGCAATTGAGTAACTGTAAAAAAGCTCCTTGAAATGTCCGTACACCGATGATATATTTTTCCATTAGTAGTCTGGAAGTTTCTCTGAGTCGCTCTGAGATCAGCGTCACTTCTCGCAGGACCACCAGGCCTACTCCCAAGTCCATCATCGAAAGACAAGAGACCCTCAATTCAATCGAATCCCCTTTTCCTTCAATAGTAATGGACCTTCTAATGGTATCCTGTGGGTGGCGTATTTTCCTTGAACGTTCCCCACTTCCTTCCCTTTTTTTTTTTTTTTAAACTTTTTCAGACATGGCTGGCCCCCCTCGTTATTTGGGCTCTCATTGGGCCTTCAAGCCAGGTACTCCTTCCAAGGCAGTCCACGGGTTTGCATTGTCCCTTCAGACTGACTTTTAGACTGTTTATAGCATTCCATGCAGTTCTTGCCCAGCGGTATACATAGGACAAACATCAAAAAGAATCGCAACACGTAGACAGGAACATCACAACACCGTCAGAAGAAAGGACTCACGATCACTGATCTACACACAAACTAAATCAACAGGACATACATTTAACTGGGACAATGTACAAGTAAGATTTAAGGCCAGTACTAAAAGTGCCAGAGAGCTGACCGAATCTTGGCTATCTGCTGGAGTATGTGAATTTCCCCTTGGGATTAATAAAGTATCTATCTATCTATCTATCTATTATATAGTGCCTTTCATCTATCTATCTATCTATCTATCTATCTATCTATCAGTTCTGCATCGGATGCAAAACCACATAATGGATGTGTCTTTTGTCATTGTTGTTTTATATATATATATATATATATATATATATATATATAAAATATTTATATACATATGCAGTACATACACATATATATATATATATATATATTGTCACAAACTCCACATTGTGAATTTCCCATTGGGATTAATAAAGTATCTATCTATCTATCTATCTATCTATCTATCTATCTATCTATCTATCTATCTATCTATCTATCTATCTATCTATCTATCTATCTATCACATAGTGCCCTATCAATGCCTACGGACGATTTTACTGTTAATTCTGCACACACGAGTGGCAGCGCTGAGCAGCCTGTGAGTGTGGCTGCCGTACATGATAACGAGGCTCTGCCCAGCGCTGAGATCATAGACGCAGAATCCATACAACAGATACGAGGGGTTGAGGAGAATGTTAGGGCTGAAGGTGCGATCGATAAGATGAGCACCCCAGCGGATAACAGCGAGAGTGCTGTTCAAGAAATGGAGGACGAGACAGAGCGGGTAAAGCACGTGACAAGAAAAAGGAAAGACGGGTCCGCATATAGCGAAGCTGCTGTTAAGCACAATAAAACTGAGAGCTCAGTCTCCGCAGCTGACGACTCTGTGAATGTTCAGGTTGAGCCTGAGGTGCCTGCAGACACGGGTACAACGAGTCAGGATGACGGCGGTGGCTCGGGGACATCAGTGAGGTCCAGTCTGTCACCTCAGCTGAGCTTCCGTGGTGGCTACAGTAATGACAGCATAATCCGCTTTGTGAAATTTATTGAGGGCAAGAGGGGTGTGAATGTTAGTCACCATTTCCCTGACCTTCAACTGTTTTTGAGCTCAGCTAAGGGGGTCCTACGCCAGGCTACAGTTTTAGGCCTTAAAAGAACTGAAGCGCTGCGGCTGAAAAATGTTATGAGCAGAGTTAAACACTCCTTAAATCCCAAGCCAGTATGATGCGCTGCTGGACACGTCCTTCCATGTCTTTTTTAAAGTTATTTTTGGTGACTGCTTTTCTTTTTTTGCTTTTTGATGCCTTTGTGTAACTTTGGCACTCTTAACATCAATGGATGTCGACATGACAACAAGCGGGTCGCCATGTTTGATTATCTGCTTAATAAACAGCTTGGTGTTGTGTTTTTGCAAGAAACTCACACAGACCCTGCTAACCAAGCAGACTGGCACAGAGGGTGGCAAGGGCAGGTGTTTTTGAGTCACGGGTCAAGTGTTAGTGCCGGGGTCGCCATTCTCTTTTCTACTTTTTTCTCGCCCGACTCGACTAGCGTGACAGAGGTGGTTAAAGGCAGACTGTTGAAAGTGGAAGCCAGCTTACCGGGCACAACGTGGGTCTTTATAAATGTTTATGCACCCAATGAAGGCAGAGAGCGTTTGCAGTTTTTTTCATTGCTCCATGACTTGCTTTTGCAGTGCAAAGATGAAGATCTTGTTTTTGTGGGGGGAGATTTTAACTGCACCGATGATGCCATGTTAGATAGAAATGGCCTGGAGCCTCACCCCAGCTCCGCGGCTCACTTGAAGTCAGTCCTCAGTAAGGCCGACCTTTTTGATGTCTGGAGGGCATTACACCCAGGAATTCGCCAGTACACGTGGGTGAAGGGTTCGGCGGGCTCGATCTCCATGGCGCGACTAGACAGGGTGTATTGTTTGAATCACCACAGCAATCTTATAGCGAACTGCTCCATTCATCCTTCTGGCTTCTCTGATCACAGTCTTGTCCTTCTCAAAGTTTCTCTTCCATTTCAATCTTCTTTTCCGTCATACTGGCACTTCAATAACAGTCTACTGAAAGATGTCCGCTTCATTGAAGTTTTTGAATTCTTCTGGAAGAGGTGGAGACTGACAACATCTTCTTTTTCATCTCTGCGGCAGTGGTGGGACTGTTCAAAAACTGAAATCAAAGTGCTGTGTCAGCAATACACACAAAATGTAACTCAGAATATGAGGAAGGCAATGGCAGAGTTGGAGGAAGACATCTTAGAACTCTCTTTGTCTTTAGAAAGCTCATTCAACGATGGTGTCTTTGAGAATTTAAAGACAAAGAAACAAGATCTCATGGACTTACTGGACAGACGGGTGCATGGTGCTCTTGTGCGCTCAGGAATTCAGGAGTTGGCTGAAATGGATTCTCCTTCTCAATTTTTTTTTGGACTTGAGAAAAAAAGATCACAGAGTAAAGTGATTCACGCTCTGAAAAATGAGGATGGGCGCATCATCGAGGAGCCTGAGGCCGTCAGGGCTCTAGCTCAGGATTTTTATAAAAAGCTGTTCTGTGCCGAAACAACAGAAGATTCTTCTGAGACCAGGAGTCTTCTAGACAACCTGCCACAAATCCCTGAAACAGAAAAAGAGCTTCTGGATACAACCCTCAGCTTGGAGGACTTGACTACAGCCCTCAGCGGACTAAATACGGGAAAGTCGCCTGGCATAGACGGCCTGACGGTCGAATTTTTTAGAACATTTTGGACTTTATTAGGTGCAGATTTATTAGCAGTCTTCAGGGAGATCATAATGAACAATGAACTGCCATTATCATGTCGAAGGGCTGTTCTCACTCTGCTCCCAAAAAAAGGAGATCTGTCCGACCTCAAGAACTGGCGTCCTGTTAGCCTTTTATGTACGGATTACAAGATTCTGTCCAGGGCTCTGGCTACTCGCCTGCGTAGGGTAATGGGGTGCGTCATCAGGTCAGATCAGACCTACTGTGTGCCAAACCGCTCCATCTTTGATAATATATTTCTGGTGCGAGACCTAATTATGACTTCACAGCTTTTTGGTTTAAAGGCAGGACTAATCTCTTTGGATCAAGAAAAAGCTTTTGACAGAGTGGATCACAAATATCTGTTCAGAGTCTTACAAGCTTTTGGTTTGGGTCCTCCTTCTCCAAATATATTGAGATGCTTTACACAAATGTCTTTGGTGTTCTGAAGATTAATGGTGCCCTGACAGCCCCCTTCTCTGTCACCAGGGGTATTCGCCAGGGCTGCCCCCTCTCAGGGATGCTCTACTCTTTATCAATTGAGCCCCTCCTACAGCAGCTCAGGTGTCGTCTTTCTGGCCTCAGCATCCCAGTTTGTCCCACTACATGTTTTAAGGTCGTTGCCTACGCAGACGATGTGACTGTGTTTGTGTCTTCTTCATCTGACGTAGACACTTTAGTCAACTGCTTAGATGTTTTTCAAAGACTGACGTCAGCGAAAGTCAATTGGCTGAAGAGCAATGCTTTCTTGGTGGGTGACTGGGGACTCACATCTCCTCCGGCTTTTCCTGAGACCCTCCAATGGAACAAGAATGTCTTTAAGTACCTGGGAGTGTATTTAGGCACGGATGGCACCGCTGTACACAATTGGGTGGGGTGGACAGATCTGATCCAAGCAAGGCTGAACCGTTGGAAGTGGCTTCTGAGGGACATTTCATGTAGAGGCAGGGTATTAATTCTGAATAACTTGATTGCCTCCATGTTTTGGCACAAGCTCAGGTGTGCTGATCCACCAGTAACTCTGATCAAATCTGTACAGACGATCATCCTTGACTTTTTTTGGGACAGTCTGCACTGGGTCCAGAGAGGTGTGCTGCACCTACCAGTGGCAGAAGGAGGGCAGGGCCTGATTGACGTCAGGAGTAAAATCGAGGCCTTCAGGCTCCAGACGCTGCAGAGGCTGTTCTATGGTCCAGACGGCCTGCCTTGGAGAGGCCTGGCGTTTGTACTTTTACACAAAGTGAACGAGTTTAAATTTGACAAACAGCTACTCCTCTTAGATGTTTCTAAACTAACTTTATCATTTCTGCCAAAATTTTATCAGTCCATGTTGATTACTTGGCACAGTAAGTTTAGGAGATCTTGTTTTGTTTTCGGTAATCTTCATTGTTTTTTGGAGGAACCTCTGATTTGGAATAATGTGCTGAAATCTCCTCTGCTCTGCTCATATCATTTCACCTCAGTCCTTATTAAAAGTGGAATTACGAAGATTGGCCATCTTGTTAATAAACACACTGGGACATGACACACTACAGCACACCTCACATCGGTCCTGGGCGTGAGGTCTGAACGGCTCATACACCACTTTCTGTACCAGTTTAAGGAGGCCTTAGTCACCTTAGGCGCAGGGTCACTGTGCCAGAGCGTCTCTTCAGACAATACGATCTTCAACTCAGATGTGAAGGAGCTCGTCATTCAAGTCAAGCCCAACGTCACAGACTGCACCGACCAGCCGGGCTCCATTCTGAGATTTGGCAACTTAATAGACAAGCAGTATGACACGATGGGAAAAAATGAGCTCTACCAGGTGTGTGTTAAGGTGACTTTCTACAGATTTCTTAGAGACTTGCCAGACACACGGTGGAGACAAGAACTGCATGTTGGAGTGACTGAAACTCCAGTGTGGAGAACTTTTTACAAGCAACCACTGCAAAAAAGAATTGGTGACCTGCAATGGAGGATTCTTCATGGGGCTCTCGCCACCAACTCCTTCTTATCGATTATTTCACCGGAAACATCAGACTGTTGTCCGTTTTGTCAACAGCGAGAAACTGTCTTTCACCTTTTTGTTAACTGCAAAAGGCTCGAACCATTTTTTACATTTCTCAAGACACTCTTTGATAGAATAGGACTGTCATTGTCACCTATTTGCTTTATTTTTGGTGTTAAGTATACTCTGAGACAGAGAAACAAGTGTGTGCTGGGCAATTATCTTCTGGGCCAAGCAAAACTCTCAATCCTCAAAACCAGGAGGAACAAAGAGAAAACCTCAAAGACCACCGATGTGCTCCTGATGTTTAAAGTACTGGTGAAGTGCCGATTGAAACTGGAATTCACATACCACCTCCTCATCGGAGACATGCAGACCTTCTGTGATTTATGGGGGCTTAGGGGTGTTTTGTGTTCTGTTGAGAGGGACAAGTTGGTGACTGGGTGGTGACTTCTCCAAATGTCCTTCACAATATTTACATACTGGATGGTTGTAAGCATAGAACAGGAGACGTCCTGAGGAATACAGTACTGTGTGTATAATGGAGTGTGATGTACAGGGGGAGTAAACTGATTATGAAATGTGTACTTATTAGGGACAATTATTTATATTTATGTGTGAATTAGGAGGCATATACAGGGAGTAGTGGTGTAATGAACAAATGATGAATTACTTATGTATTATGAAAATTCTGTAATATTATGTGTGGAGTAGAAGGCGTGTACGGGGCAATAGTAGTGGAGTAATGCAACATGTCTATTAACTGCATTTTACTGCTGTGTTCATGTTTTTGTTATTGTGCTAAATAAAGTTTATTTTTAAAATTAAAAAATTTAATTATCTATCTATCTATCTATCTATTATATAGTGCCTTTCACATCTATCTATCTATCTATCTATTATATAGTGCCTTTCACATCTATCTATCTATCTATTATATAGTGCCTTTCACATCTATCTATCTATCAAACGAGAACGCCATTAACAGACATTTGGACATAAACCTAGCATATACAAACTTAAGAAGAACATGTTCATAATAAATAAAGCTTTACAACCAATACCCCCCCCCCCCCCTCCCGAACACACTGACTTAGCTCCCACCCCCACGTAATGTGTTGCTATATATTGCCTTTGATTCTTGTAAGTCTAAGCATTATCCTCTGATGAAGACCCCCAGCAGGGGTTCAAAGCTCGGGAATAAAAACTAATTTATGATACGTGATTCATTTTTTCTCCCCTTGTGGATCTCCAGTAGCAATTATGCAAACTGTATCACAGACCTTCTCTTCAATATATATATATATATATATTGACGTGCAGTTAAGAGTGAAGCCAGGAAGCTCTTCTTTACGCAAAGAGTCACGGGAATCTGGAAGATACTACAGAGACGTGGAGTTGAAGCAGAAACCTTGAGAACCTTTAAGAAGAATCCAGATGAGATGTTGGGACAGCCGAGCTATTAGTGAAATAAATGGGCTTGATGGACTGAAGGGTCTCCTCTCATTTGTCAAATTCTAATATCAAGTTTCAGGCCTGCAACGGTGGCAGGATGGGGAAACAGCACTACCCACCTTCAGGGTCTGGCTTGATGAGGGTCCTCTTGTTTTGAAAGGGCAAATTCTGCATGGATCAAAGTGCTAGTCCTCACCAGCCTGTGCCAACAAAATGCCAGGTTTTGGCAGGAGGCGATCATTAGCAATCAGCTGTTCATGGTCCCAGTAGTCCAAATCGGTGACTAATGCTGGGAGAACTAAAAGAGTCAGTGGCCAGCAAGGCAGACCACCGCCACGTGTGTTAAATTACACTCAGACGCTGCCATCCCTGTCTGCCTTATCTCGCCCGCTCACGCGTGTCTCATTAATTCTTCACTCGTCAAAAACACAAGTGAGACATCAATAACGCTTTATCTGAATTCCCAGCCGTTCAGCAATACACACACACACACACACACACACAGAGCCCCCTCCCCACTAAAGTACTTACCTCATTCTCAGATGAACTTGCTGACAAAAGCACTTCCTGTGCATCAAAGAATTCCGAAACGGATTCCGACATGGAGAGCCTGCTCTCATTGGAGACCTGCTGTGTCAGGGGGATGCCGACATGGATTTGATCGCTGGGCTGGAAAAGAGAGAGACACACTGGGACTGGAAGTGATGAGGGATGCAGAGCAATGGGCAGGGATGGGGGGGGTCATTAATGGTCAGCACTCTGCACACACACTCAGTGAAGTGCAACATCCAGCCTCTATGTGACAGACTTCCAGGACAACACCATGGACTACCTGACCAACAGACAGCAGTGTGTGAGACTGAGGGGCTATGTGTCCAAAATGGTGTGGTGTGATACTGGAGCACCACAGGGAACTGTCCTGTCCTGTCCTCCTTACTATTCACCTCTACACGATGGACTTCCAGCACAATATCAGACATTTTTAGATAACTCGTCCATTGTAGGCTGAATTAATAACGGGGACGAGTCAGAGTAGGGGAAAGTTGTGGAGGACTTCGTCCTGTGGTGCAACTTAACATTAGTAAGACAAAAGAGTTGGTGACGGACGTCCGACGTGCCAGTTAGCCTCTGAATCCAGTCACCATTCAGAACTACAAGTACCTGGGGGTCCACATACACAGCAAACCGGACCGGAGTGACAACACAAGGACAGTCAGGACAGACTGGGTGTCCTGAGGAGACTCGGGTCTTTAGATGTGTGCAGAAAGACAGAAAAACGTATTCTTAAAATTGTTAATCTCTACGCATTAGAAAAGTATTATTAGCATCTGAGAAAAGTAGACATTATGTTTTACTTAGCATTAAAGATGCAAGAGTTAGGATTAAAAAGACTTATGCCTACATATTTTTTATTACTCTGTATGAGCCAGAAACCACCAAGAGTTTATTAAGCCAAAGCTTAGACGTGCAGGAGTGATGGAGAAGGACGGGCCTCCTCGCTTAGATGTGAACTCTTTGGTTGTAAATCAATGTAGCAAGCAAGCTGAGATAGTAGGTGGAGACGATAGCCCTTATCAGACAGAGAAGATGGACAGAACGGGGTTTGACACCCCCTTAACGCTAGAATCCCTAAAGCCTATGAAAAAAACTCGTAATCCTGGCCCACCTTAAATTCCTTCGCACCTCTACCATCAGCGTCTTTTGTTTTGTAAATGAGTCGATCAGCACAAGCAGCAAGCTACACCGTCAACATGGTACTGCCCGCTCTAAACACTAGCGTGGTGAATTGCTCGCATACTGAAGTGACTTTAGCTGCAGGTGGAAGTTCCATTTTACTTTATCATGCCAAGCAGAGTTGTGTTGCGGTGCAGCAATCTATTAGCTGGCGAAAGCGACATCAAGAAGCTGTCTGTTGTTACGGTCCTGCCTTTGTCATGTCTGATATCGGTCAAGGGACATCATATCTTTGATTGCCGGTACAACAAATAGTTCTGAGAAGGCATCATCCACAGTGAATGAAGATAAACGGCATCAGCTCAGAGAGGGAGAGACAAGTTCATTGTACCATGCGAACATCACCGAGAGAATAAAACTGAATAATAAAAAAAAAGTGCTAACTTTTACAAGTAGCCGAAATTTACATCGGGTGTTACAGACTCAAATCAAATGTATATTTTTATTATCTCTCTATTTTATAAAAAAATCCTTCGATGTGACGAGACTTTTTGGGAGAGAGATTTTTTCTAGTCCCGCGAATATCTACAATCGTTAACACCGTCTGGTCTTCCACCGCACGAATTACTGTAGAAAGAAGGATGTATCCAAGAAAGGTCATGTAGTACATCTTCAGGGGATAACCTTAGACAACAAAGGAGATCTTGAGATGTCATTCATATTAAAACGTTTACAGTTTCCTGTTAGAATAGCTTTTTCAAAGACAATTAACAAATCACAGAGCCAAACATTCGAAAAAGTCGTTTTATTTAATAGAGAAAAAGAAACGAAATTCAATCACGGGCAGTTATACGTTGCGTTGATACAAACAGAAATATGTTTAAATTGTACATCCGCATCCCCATACACGAGCGGCAGAACTGCAAGGAGGATAGAGCGTAGCGCGGGCAGGGGGGATGGCAAGTGAAGCGAGCAGGGGGCAAAGCCCCCCAGTATTATATTAATAATAATAATAATAGCAGCTCACTACTCAAAACACAAAGCGATGAGACTCCAACCGGCAACCTTTCAGTTGTTAGACAGCAGTTCTTACCTCTGCACCATCCAGGAATACGTATTAGGTTTCTTTCGATTGACATTTGACAGCCACGTGTAAATTGAATGTTTTTTTGTTTTACTTTGATTATATTCTTGAATAAAAGCGCATGTGTTTATTTGATATTGGGACAAAAGTCTTCACACATTATACACTTCACGTCATTATTAGTATAACATGAAAATAGTTTCTGCTTTAGGTATGTGTTCAACATTTCTCGCATTTATTTCCTTTCATCCTACACTTACCCAGATATTTGTGGATACACACATGAAATGCATGTATTCCAAATAACGAGATACTGTATTATGTACCTGATACAACTCCAAGCACCTCACCTCACACGCAGATAAGGAGACTTGAGCTCTGTCAAGGCAAGTGATGGGACAGCAGGCTGCTTGTGCTGATCGATGCATTTACAAAACAAAAGATGCTGATGGAGAGGTGTGAAGGGATTTAAGGTGGGCTGGGATTAGGAGTTTTTTCGTAGGCTTCAGGGATTCTAGTAGTAACTAAAAATTATTGGGGGCAAGACCTGAGCAATGGAATGCTTGAAGTCAGATGAGGAAGAATAATGACTGAAATGATAAGAATTGTAATAAAAGATAAAGGTGCCCATTTCTGGAGGCTCATTGTATGCACGCCATACAATAAAGCTTAATTCTGCTGTCTGTTCTGAAGTCTCCCGAGTGCATTCATTGGGGCTGAGGGCACCCCTGCCGTGTCAGCCGGCTTCAACAAAAGGTGCTGAAAATGTCCCACCAGTCCATAGTAGCCAGTGTGGTGTTCTGCGCTGTGCTCTCCTGTGGAAGCAACCTGAGCTCAAAAGAAATACATTGCCTGAACCAACCTATCAGGAAAGCCTGTGCCATCACAGTAGCGTTTCTTGACACACTACTACTGAATAAATTGTTGGTTGATAGTCCTCAGTGTTGGTCTGTCTGAGAGAGGATGTGTAGCGTTGTTCATTATGCCACTCAGTTTTTGTCTTCATTCTCTCCTTCTCTATGACTTCCAGAGGGTCCAGAGTGTATCCTATACCTGCGCCTATCCTTTTTAATTAGCTTGTTGATTCGGTGGACCTCTTTTGAAGTGATGTCACCAGCCCAGCATACCACACTGGCTATCACAGAGTTGTAGAACATGTGAAGGATGTCACTTCCCATATTTAAAGAATGCAGTCTTCCTCGAGTTCCTCTGTGTTACAAGACCAAGCCAACCTATCAGCAATGTGGACCCCAAGTACTTCTAAGAATGCGCCATCTCTAAATCCACTCCTGAATAGTGCTCGGGTGTAGAGGCTCTTTGGTGCAATGAAAGTCCATAAGCATTTCCTCGGTTTTGCTGATGTGGAGTTACTGACGATTCTCAAAGTTCTCCACCTGACTCTACTCCTTCATCTCTCTTCTCTCTTTGGAAAAATCTGCCACTCCATATCAGATCTTTTCTCTTCGTCTATTGAGATTTTTAAGACTCAGTTAACACTAGAATTACCAGAGGATATGAAAAAACTCGTAGATCCGTTCCACCTTAAATCACTTCGCACCTCTCCGTCAGCGTCTTCTGTCCTGTAAATGCGTCGATAAGCAGCAAACAGTAAGCAGCCTGCTATCACATCCCCCCACCCTGCACAGTTTTCTCAGCTCAAGTCTGTTTTATTCTCGTGACTGAGACAATAAAACTGAATAAAAAAAAAAAACAAAGCTAACCTTTACAAGTATCATAAATTTACACCGGCTGTTACAGATTGAAATCAAATGTATGTTTTTATTCTAAAATAGTAAGAATAAGAGCAGCTCACTTCTCAAAACGGACTCGTCCGGGTTGAACCTGTGAAGTTTTGATTACCAGTCAACAGTTGATACCGTTGCGCCACCGAAGCGGTTGTAGCAAATGCGTGTCAATGTCGCACCCTAACGCAGGTTCTTGTTCTGCAGTTATATTCTTGAATAGAAGCGCACTTGTTCTGTTATATTTGTACCTTTTGTGAAAGTGTTTCTTTGATATTTGGAATTCAGGCTTCACACATTATACACTTCATGTCTAAATTTTGTCAATTATTACTAAAACATGAAAAACGTTTCTGTTTTAATGATGTGTTTACATAGATCGTTGTAGACATGGAACACACATGAAATGCATGTGTTCCAAATAGCGATATAGTATTTGTAAAAGGTGTAATTTTGCTTGATTTCTCACTCTATACAACTCTAAGCAACTGACATGCAGGTAAACTGACTTGAGCTGAGAAAACTGTGCGGCGGAGGGGGGATGTGATAGTAGGCTGCTTGCTGCTTACTGACATATTTACAGGACAAAAGACGCTGATGGAGAGGTGCGAAGCGATTTAAGGTGGGACGGATCTACGAGTTTTTTCGTAGGCTCTGATAATTCTAGTGTCAAAAACCCACTTTTTCTCCTCCGCCTTTTATGCCGGGTGAGGTCATCGGGAGAGGGAAGATAGATTTTCAATAGTTTTTGCTAACTGTTTTATTATATTAAACAGATTGTTTTTATAGTAGCCTTACATGTTTCTTTGTACAGCACTTTAGTACAACTTCTGTTGTTTTTAAATGTGCTTTATAAATACATTTGATTGACTGATTGATCCCCCTTATCAGTACACCCCATAAGTGCAGAATCATCTGAGAACTTCTACAAGTGACGTGACCAGCTATTGTATTTATTGACTGAGGTGTACAGAGTGACAAGAAGAGAAATGGAGACAAGGCTACTCTCCTTGTGGTGCTCACATCCATTGAATTTTAGGGGTCTCAGAAACTCCCAACACGATGTATACATTCATTTTAAAGCACCAGAAACAATGGGGAAAAAATATCCAAACATGAGTGAAATGATGCATATCACCGTTTAACCTAACTTTGTGAGAGGAAAACACACAGAGCCATGGGGTGTAAGTGCAAACTCCACCAAGATAAGGACCAGACATGGAATTCAAACCCACAGTATTAGAGTGGTGAGGGAGCAGGGCTCACCACTCTAAAGGCAAAAATAATTTTCTCTGCATTGTACCAAAGTAGTCATCTTGCAGTAATATTTCTATTGGAGTGGCACAATAGGTAGGTAGTGTTTCATGGATGTAGTGTCCTGGGTTGTGTCCATTCACTCCCTTAATTTTCATTTTCGACCATGTTAGACCACTGTGACGTAATAGCGACGATTGGTGGAAAAAGAAAAAAGTGAGTCTGAAGAACACGAGAACTAAAATAAACAAAAAGACTCAAAGGGTATCAGTGGGCTAGGGGTTTGTCAACCCACAGAACGCCAAGGGAACCTAAAACTCTCTGAGCTGAGCTGATCCGACATCTGTAAGCACAGGCCTCTTCCTTCACAATCACCTGGTGGGCTGATGAGGTCGGCGTTGGTCGATGTTCGCTTACCTCATCGGGGCTGGGGATGATGTTCACGCTGACGACCTGTTCTGAGAGGGTCGACTCATTGTGGATACGGTTAAGGCGTGTTCTCAGCTCAGCATTCTGGTTGAGTGCCTGTGAAACAGACGGAAGCAAACACTAAATACAGAAGACCTTCACAAATGGAAGAATACCTGTCCATCAAGGCACACCCACCCAGTCAAGCCACACCCCACACACTGAGTCACGCCCACATTCCACTTGAGACAGCCAGCCAAGTGAACTTCCTTTAATGCATCCATCCAAATTCTGCACCCTACTGCACTGTCCTGTAAGTAACTACATGATGTCACAGAGCAAATGGGGCGGTGACATTGCTTTTGATGTTTTAGCTATTTACTAGTCACGTTACCTGTCAAGTAAGAGAAAAAAAATTTTTCATTTGATATTTGTTGCCCTCCCTGCGCGGAGTTTGCATGTTTTCCCTGTTTCTGCATGGGTTTGCTCCGGGTGCTCCGGTTTCCTCCCACAGTCCAAAGACATGCAGGTTAGGTGGATTGGCGATTCTACACTGGCCCTAGTGTGAGCTTGGTGTGTGGGGGTGTGTTTGCCTTGCGGTGGGCTGGCGCCCTGCCTGGGGTTTCTTTCCTGCCTTGCACCCTGTGTTGGCTAGGATTGGCTCCAGCAGACTCCCGTGACCCTGTAGTTAGGATATAGCAGGTTGGATAATGGATGGATATTTGTTGCCCTACGTTTACCTTCAGCGTCTTTCCTCGGTGTCCTTGTGTGTCTGAACCTCTTTTCACTGGCGCTCCCTCTGTCCAGTGCCTTTCCCTAATGCTTTATGCTTCCTATACTCTGTCTTTATTTTCAAGGCACCCTTCTCACCTCCTGTCCAGTTTTATATCTTCAGTCTTTGAAGGCGTCTCTGTCAGTGTGCATCTTACCCCTTAAGTTACTCCATCTCTCAAGTTTGTTCCCATAAAACTGGCTTCTCTGACTCTAGATCATTCCTCCCCCACACTATGCGACTCTTCAATTCCACCCGTGGGGGTAAACGTTAAAATTATACAAAGTTATTGTCTGTCTGTAAACCTACATTGTTATCGGCATTGTTATTACTCTTTAATTTAATATTGTTCTTTATCAGTATGCTGCTGCTGGAGTATGGGAATTTCTCCTTGGGATTAATAAAGTATCTATCTATCTATCTATCTATCTATCTATCTATCTATCTATCTATCTATCTATCTATCTATCTATCTATCTATCTATCATATTGTACCTTTCATCTATCTATCTATCTATCATATAGTGCCTTTAATATCTATCTATCTATCTATCTATCTATCTATCTATCTATCTATCTATCTATCTATCTATCTATCTATCATATAGTACCTTTCATCTATCTATCTATCATATTGTACCTTTCATCTATCTATCTATCTATCTATCTATCTATCTATCTATCTATCTATCTATCTATCTATCTATCTATCTATCTATCTATCTATCTATCTATCTATCTATCATATTGTACCTTTCATCTATCTATCTATCTATCTATCTATCTATCTATCTATCTATCTATCTATCTATCTATCTATCTATCTATCATATAGTGCCTTTAATATCTATCTATCTATCTATCTATCTATCTATCTATCTATCTATCTATCTATCTATCGTATAGTACCTTTCATCTATCTATCATATTGTACCTTTCATCTATCTATCTGTCTATCTATCTATCATATTGTGCTTTTCCTATCTATCTATCTATCTATCTATCTATCTATCTATCTATCTATCTATCTATCTATCTATCTATCTATCTATCTATCTATCTATCGTATAGTACCTTCTATCTATCTATCTATCCATCCATCCATCCATCCATCCATCCATCCATCCATCCATCCATCCATCTATCTATCTATCTATCTATCTATCTATCTATCTATCTATCTATCATATTGTACCTTTCATCTATCTATCATATTGTGCTTTTCCTATCTATCTATCTATCTATCTATCTATCTATCTATCTATCTATCATATTGTACCTTTCATCTATCTATCTATCTATCTATCTATCTATCTATCTATCTATCTATCTATCTATCTATCTATCTATCTATCTATCTATCTATCTATCATATAGTGCCTTTAATATCTATCTATCTATCTATCTATCTATCTATCGTATAGTACCTTTCATCTATCTATCATATTGTACCTTTCATCTATCTATCTGTCTATCTATCTATCATATTGTGCTTTTCCTATCTATCTATCTATCTATCTATCTATCTATCTATCTATCTATCTATCTATCTATCTATCTATCTATCTATCGTATAGTACCTTCTATCTATCTATCTATCCATCCATCCATCCATCCATCCATCCATCCATCCATCCATCCATCCATCTATCTATCTATCTATCTATCTATCTATCTATCTATCTATCTATCTATCTATCTATCTATCTATCTATCTATCTATCATATTGTACCTTTCATCTATCTATCATATTGTGCTTTTCCTATCTATCTATCTATCTATCTATCTATCTATCTATCTATCTATCTATCTATCTATCTATCTATCTATCTATCTATCTATCTATCTATCTATCATATTGTACCTTTCATCTATCTATCTATCTATCTATCTATCTATCTATCTATCTATCTATCTATCTATCATATAGTACCTTTCATCCATCTATCCATCTATCTATCTATCATATAGTACCTTTCATCTATCTATCTATCTATCTATCTATCTATCTATCTATCTATCTATCTATCTATCTATCTATCTATCTATCTATCTATCTATCTATCTATCTATCTATCTATCTATCTATTCCAAAGAAGGCAGACGCCTCCTCACCTAATGACTACAGACAAGCGTCACTTACGTCTTGCATTATGAAGACCTTTGAGAGGCTGGTGTGGAAGGAAACCCCCCCGAGGAAGACAGGGCAAGTTCAATCAATTAGATTTTTATTCAGTCACAGATGAGTACCTGGATTCTACGCTGCAAGGAAGAAGAGCAAAATGACATTTTTTTTAATGGCTTTTTAGAATTTCTCCTTCCTCCCCCTTCCCCTTATTTATATAATTTATTTTATTACGCTAATGGGCCATCTGTTCTTATTTTTTTTCACTTTGTTTTTTTCTTTTACTTTGTTTTGTGTCCTACAGGACTCTGACTTACTTTGTGGGACAGCTTGTTATTAAACAGTGTTGTAGTTAAGTTGGCACCCCAAATATTGCAACGCCTCAGAGAGTTTCTCAGTTCACACCACGTTCATAGTATATGGGGAGGTATTTTCTGCAAAAATGGAATTGAAAATGCAATCTCTCTTTTGCAATTTCATTTTCAAAGTCTACATGCAAAAATACTGCCAAAATTAAAATGAAATGACCCCATTTTCAATTTCATTTTCAGCCTGAACTGCAATGAAGCTGCAAAAATGAAAAGTAAAACACATTTCCACTTTGCATTTTCATTTTCAAGTTCTCAACATGCAAAAAAGCGTGGGTCAGTGGGCGGGGCTGTGCACCTCGATTTCCCATAATTCTTTGTCCTTCATAGCTGTAGAGCCACTTTGATCGATAGAATACTTGTCACTTCGACTCTGTTTAATTTACCTGATTTTGATCTTTTCACCCCTGTACTATGAGCTTCACAGAGAAACCGCCTCACCAAATCTGAAGACCACGCATAATTGTAGTTAACTGCAAAAGAGAGACTGCATTTTCATGTTATAGTTATCGCAGAAAATAACCTCCCCTACATAGTACAGCAGTAGAAGTGAAAGAAATTTAGACTTGTGACGATTCAAGAAGCTCGTTCATAAACTGCACAGATCTCTTCGCATTTCTGACATCCCAACTGGAAGGTAAAACAGAGATCCCTGGTTGGGCATCTCCTACATTCATTTGGTGTTCCTGGGTGGGCATCTTACTATTTCTTTTTTTGTGATTCATTACTGGCATTGCCAAAGCTAACACTAATGATTAACTAACTGAGTAACAAATTGTTCTTATCTATATTACTAACTGCGGTGGGTTGGCACCCTGCCCGGAATTGGTTCCTGCCTTGTGCCCTGTGTTGGCTGGGATTGGCTACAGCAGACCCCCGTGACCCTGTGTTCGGATTCAGCGGGTTGGAAAATGGATGGATGGCTGGATATATTACTAAACGAAGGTTGTATATATGCACGGATGCCAGACGCACCGAAGCGCATGCGCACTGCCCCCCAGAGTCAAACCCAGCGGCTTCCCAGAGTCAGTAGGTGGCGCCCAAATAACACAATACAACCTGTAAACTAAACTTTACATCACAATACAACCGCCGTCCGAACGTGAACACCACCGCATATACAACCTTTGTTTAGTGATGTTTGTATATATGCAATGAAGAAGCACCGAAAGCGCCCCCGAGTCAAACCCAGCGGCTTCCCAGAGTCAGTAGGTGGCGCCCAAACACCACAACACGACCTGCAAACTAAACTTGAGGTAAAGCGTGCATGCCAGGTTGTATATATGCACAGATGCCAGAGGCCACAAGCAAGCCGTACACACTACCACCGCCGCCCGAACACGACCGCCCATACCACCGCATATACCACCTTTGTTTAGTAATGTACCCCTCCAAGCCCAGGTCCGCCACCATCGTCACTTCAGCACGCGAATCCGCCGCCATCAGCAAATGACTTCTAGCTAACGACACAGCCACAGAAAAACAAAAACGAGACCGCATGGATAAAAACAATAAATGAAGGCGCCTACAACGTGCTTCTGAAACATCAGAACCAAAGGAGTCACAGCTCCAAAAAGAAACCACTTTAGTACAAATATGTTTATTTAATTAAATGAAAACCGTCCCAGGACGCACCCACCCTCCATGATTTTTCTTCCCTCCAGATATTGGAGGGAACAGAAAGTGATTGCCATTCTTGGATTTGCTGGTGTTTTAATATTCTACCAACCTGGACACACACACACAGACACACACCCATCCAGCATGTATGATAGTGGAATTCATGCGATGTCGTCAAGGGTGACACGGGCCTACCTGTGATAAAGACCTCCGCAGTGATGCCAGCTGGTTGCTGCTGCCCGCCTGCTCCTGCTCTAAGAGCAGCTGCTTGATTTTCTCTTTTTCTATTGCTACTGTGTTGAAGGCCGACCTCAGGAAAGAATGCACTGGAATGAAAATAAACAGCACAGTGAGTGACGTATGAGCGAGGACGTCACTACAAGTAGATGACAGCCTGGAGTTTGAAAATCGCCAGGAAAAACATAATACATCCGAATAAAAATAAAAGTCACTACCTGAGACCACCGTGACAGCACCGATCAAAAGCAAAACTCAACATCATTGCTTCGTGGATTACCACAGCCATTCTGTGCACTTTATCAATACCAGGGCACTAGCAGTGAGTTTAAAGAAAGTAAAATTAGCCTGAGTCTTTATTTAACTTTCATACACAGGCCATCGCTGGAGTTTAAGGTGCCACTCATTTTGCTTTTCTATGTTTTCCCAAATTGGCAGTTTGCAAAGACCATTAATGAAATTTATTAAAAGTGTATTAAAGATGGAAAAAGAGAAAAGGCACAATATAATAAAGAAGCAGATATGAAAGCTACTATATTAAACAGACAGATGTGAAATGCACTTTATACAGCAGATAGGATTATAGATCTCAAGAACACTATATTAAACACAATAGATGACAAAGGAATGTACAGACAGATAGGCAAACATGAAAGGTGCTAGAGAGCACATCAGTAAGATGAAATGAAGGTCACAATATACTGCAGACACCGTCAATGAGAGAAATATTACACACAATATTTAACAAAGAGCTGGGGCAGGATGAAGCTTGCTATACAACAGACACATAGGAAAGGCACTGTATACAGTACGTGGATTTAGAGCTGTGAAGAGCACCATAGTAGACAGAGTAATTGGAAAGGCACTGCATAATATAAAGCTAAACAGAAAGTGTGAAGGCTACTACATAATATACAGTTGTGAAAGGCACTATACAGTAGATAAGTCAAAAGATATAAAAAGGCACTTCATACAAGATAAAGATCAAAAGAAATGAAGGACATTGTAGACAGATGTGAAATGCACCATATACAGTAGACTGCTACATATGAAAGGCACTATATAATAGATTTAGAGATATGAAAAGAACTACTGTATATACAGTAAATTGTTAGATATAAAAGGTGCTATATAGTTGATAAAGAAATATGAAAGGCACTACATACGGTAAAGAAATGAAATGAAAGACACTATACAAGGATGATACATCAGCACAAGTTTAAAGGTTACTACTGAAAAGCAGGATGTGCAGCAGACAAGATTACATATGAAATAGGCAAAGCCAGGTATAAAAGGCGCTATAAAACATAAATAAGCTGATAGGAAAGGCACAATTTACAGTACATACATAACAGATTAAATCATGGATATTAAAAGCATTATATAAACGAGAGCTAGAGGTAGTATGAAGGTTACTTTGTAATAGACAGACATGAAATGCACTACATAATACTTTTACAGTACCTCACTGTAACTATGACTGCCCTTTTTATCTTAAGCCAAGTAAGACGTTTTCTTTCTTTTAAGTTATTCTGGTGGGAATTTGAGAGGTGATTTTGTTGTGTGCCATTATACAATAATATTTATTCATTTATTGAGCTTCTGGAAAAAGCCAAATTTCACCCTGGGGACAAATAAAGTACTATCTATCTATCTATCTATCTATCTATCTATCTATCTATCTATCTATCTATCTATCTATCATATAGTGCCTTTCACATCTATCTATCTATCTATCTATGTATCTATCTATCTATTATATAGTGCCATTCACATCTATCTATCTATCTATCTATCTATCTATCTATCTATCTATCTATCTATCTATCTATCTATCTATCTATCACAGAGTGCCTTGTATATTTATTATCTATCTATTATATAGTGCCTTTCCAATCTATCTGTTTGTCTTTTATAATGCCATTCATATTAATCTAGCTACAATCATCCATCCATTACCCAGCCCGCTAAATTCTAACTACAGGGTCACGGGGGTCTGCTGGAGCCAATCCCAGCCAACACAGGGTGCAAGGCAGGAAACAAACCCCGGGCAGGGTGCCAGCCCACCGCAGCTAGCTACAATCAATACAATAGAAATGGAAGACTCTACACACCGTAGATAGATGTGAAAGGCACTATACTACAGACATGTGACTTGCACTATATAATTGATAGCTAGACAGGGTAAATACTGGTTACCACATGATAGACAGAGATAGGAGGCTGTGTATACAGTAAAGTCTACAGATATGACAGGTGCTATATAATAGACTGACGGCTATGAAAGGCAGCATATATAATCAATACATTAAGAAAAACGAAAGTCTAAGTCTACACAGCTGACAGGTGTGGAAGGCGCTATATAATACTGTAGCTGGCCAGACAGAGAATAGGAAGGTTAATAGGAATAAGGCACTATACACCTTATTCAGCACCATGTAAAACACTGACTGTGAGATGCGAGTTTTCAGTCCAAGGCTGTAAGTTTTCGGTTTCAGCCCGCTGCTCAGATGCTAACATTTTGATTTTATTTTTTTGCCATTTTCTCTTCATATTTACTTCACCAGTATTCCTCGCCCCCCTCCTTCACAAACACAGATGTATGTTTTATATTTTCCAACCCCCTTGTTCATTATTAGAGTCGCTTTATTCCAGGCAGGGGTCTACTGTCCTTTTACTGTGTGCCTCACTAAGAAGGATTTTCTTTATTTTGACACATTTTCAAACAAAAACAAATCACTGTCTACATGCAGCAGACCAGCAGAGACTCCGGCTGACAAGACAGTGATGGCTTACCTTTCTGTGCAATGTGGCAGAATTCCTCCTGCAGTTTGATGTAGTCGGTGGCGTACTCAAAGGGGTCTACCAGCCTGCCCACCGGTGCTTGAAAATCTGCCAGGTCTGCACAGATGTTGGGGTTGGACGCGTGCAAACGGACTGGGGACATGGAGGAGCTCAAGGGGACCTGTTTGAAGAATGAAGAGAAGCGCAGCTTGGTTAACTTCAGGACTTCAATTGTGATCTATCAGTGGGAGAGAAGACTTGCCTGAAAGGGTCCGTTTTTACTTTGGAACTTTTGGAAAAAATTATCAAGCAAGTCTTACCAAGTGGTCTGTCACGTCTGCTGATGATCTCACTTCCTTAACAGCAGTTTTGTGCTCTCCAGAGCAAACGGGAACATTAAGTCACACATGCCAGCTCTCCTGATCACACACTTAGCTTCCTACTACAGTAGTTACGTCCTACTCAGAAACATGCATGCGTATTATCTATATATATATAAAAGACCAAGTTGCCTGACCATGGGGTACGCACGCATGACAGAGCCCCGCCCGCCAACTATAACCCTCCTCCCGCGCCCACCCTTGCTCTCGAGGCATGCGCACTGCCTGCTCATGTGCCCGCCCCCAACGATTTCCGACAAATACTTCCCGTCATTATGTGTGGCTCCCGAGCACTTACTGTCGCCAGTTGCATCAACAAGCAACCTTTGTGGCGTCACATGCATGTACTTACACTGACGACAAATATGACAGCTCTTCCTCACGAACAAGATTTCGCAAAATGGCTCCTCGATGTTGGAGACGGGAAAAACGGAACAGCTGTAACATTACCTTCACATTGTTTTCCTTTTATTTCTGATCCCGTTCAACAACTATATGGCAACATCGACTTCTCAACTGTGACTCCGGAACAACTCAGTACGCGAGCTATATTAAGAGTCACCAACGAAGACTTGCTACACCTTAATGAACAGGTACTGAAACTTATCCCTACCGACGAAGTAACTTTTACCAGTGTTGCCTCCATCGTCACAGACAACCCCGCAGATCAAGTTTCATTCCCCAAAGAATTTCTTAGCAGTCTTACTCCCACTGGCATGCCTCCGTATAAACTCAAAATTAAAATTGGTTCAGTCGTCATGCTTCTCAGAAACCTCATGCCAGCAAGAAGTCTCCGTAAAGGCACTAGACTGACTGTTCTCAGCATTCACCGCAATGTACTGGAGTGTAAGACAATCGCAGCTCCTACCTCACAAACTGTCCTTATTCCCCAGATTTCCCTGACCCCATCAGATTCAAATTTGCCTTTTACACGCAGACAATTTCCTGTTAGATTAGCCTTTGCAATAACAATTAATAAGGCGCAGGGACAAACTTTCAAAAAGATATGCCTGTATCTGCCAAAACCAGTTTTCAGTCACGGACAATTGTATGTTGCTCTCTCCAGAGTTCCATCTTTTCATTCAATTACAGTCGTATCCTCAAACCCACCACATTTGGACAACTGTGTCTTTCAGGAAGTGTTCACCCATCAATACATAATTATGTGGCGTATGCTACGCTGCGGGTCGGCTAGTTAGTATTATTATTATGTAAATCAGAATTACTTCTGAATGCTTTGAAATCATTTCAGTTTTTTTTTGTCCACCACCTCCTGAATTACTGGTACAAGAAAACCCTCACATATAATCTACACATCCTGATGTTTAATTAACCTCCTTATTATTGGCCCTCTAGACCCAAAAACCCCCCTCACTTTAAGGTCATGTTTCGACAACAGTTTGAGCAGGAGATTACACCCTTATGATCTGGAGAAAACCAATAGGTGTCTTCAGCAAAAATGATCAAAAGGACTTGAAGTTCTGTATGCCACATCAGAAGACCCCCTAATTGGGTATGAGGGGTCAAAGTTACTCCTTTTCACAAAACTTCAGAAAAATGTGGATCAGTAATATTGTAATGTGGAGTGTCAGTTTAGGCTGTTTCAAGATGGCTGATCTGGAATATGATTGTATTAGGGATACTGTGGCCTGTAAGGGGCGCCACTGAGCCTCAGACTCCAGACACAATTACACAGACAAATCACAATAAATAATAAATAATAGATAGATAGATAGATAGATAGATAGATAGATAGATAGATAGATAGATAGATAGATAGATAGATAGATAGATAGATAGATAGATGTAAAATGCACCATATAATAGATAGATAGATAGATAGATAGATAGATAGATAGATAGATAGATAGATAGATAGATAGATAGATAGATAGATAGATAGATAGATAGATATGAAAGGCACTATATAATAGGGACCCTAATCCTGGTGTTTTGTCATGGCATGGGTGGGACACACCACATCCTGTTCCAGACTGGACATCTGCACAGTGGTCAAGCTGATGGCCAGCTGAGTTCCTGCTATGTCACGATGACAAAGGCGCTCAGAAGCAGCTCCTTAACTCTTTCATTGAGACAGAGGGTCTCGTGCCTCCCCATGCTTGACCAACGTCTAAACATGTGCCACATCAGCTGGGCACACAGGACTGACAGGCCCCCACACTCTTAAGAAGTCCCTTCAACATAAAGAGGTTCAGCTGAACAACGCTGATAGTAAACGTTGAAAGTGAAACAAACCAGAAATAAAGCGTAGAGGTTTTGTTCCCAGCAGGCCGTCATTTCTGAAAATGAGCAGAAGCTGAATGCGGTCCGATACTTAACTGAGTCTTGCAGCAGGCGCTCTTCTTCTGTACCAATGTTGTGAAAAGTACTGGGTCAAGTGGGCTTCTCTCTCTGATAGTCTCTCCACTAATATAACTGTTAGACTGAAATCAGAGTCAGGGGTCTCCTAACTGTGGCCTGTAAGGGGCGCGCCACTGAGCCTCAAACCCCATGCACAACTGCACAGACAAATCACAGGATCACAATGATTGTTGTTTCCACAGGCTTCCTTTCTAACCACCTAGCACAAGCAATCCGTCCATCCATCCATCCATCCATCCATCCATCCATCCATCCATCCATCCTCTTCCGCTTATCCGAGGTCGGGTCGCGGGGGCAGCAGCTTGAGCAGAGATGCCCAGACTTCCCTCTCCCCGGCCACTTCTTCTAGCTCTTCCGGGGGAATCCCAAGGCGTTCCCAGGCCAGCCGGGAGACATAGTCCCTCCAGCGTGTCCTGGGTCTTCCCCGGGGCCTCCTCCCGGTTGGACGTGCCCGGAACACCTCACCAGGGAGGCGTCCAGGAGGCATCCTGATCAGATGCCCGAGCCACCTCATCTGACTCCTCTCGATGCGGAGGAGCAGCGGCTCTACTCTGAGCCCCTCTCGGATGACTGAGCTTCTCACCCTATCTTTAAGGGAGAGCCCAGACACCCTGTGGAGAAAACTCATTTCAGCCGCTTGTATTCACGATCTCGTTCTTTCGGTCACTACCCATAGCTCATGACCATAGGTGAGAGTAGGAACATAGATCGACCGGTAAATTGAGAGCTTTGCCTTATGGCTCAGCTCCTTTTTCACCACGACAGACCGATGCAGCGCCCGCATTACTGCGGATGCCGCACCGATCCGCCTGTCGATCTCACACTCCATTCTTCCCTCACTCGTGAACAAGACCCCGAGATACTTGAACTCCTCCACTTGGGGCAGGATCTCGCTCCCAACCCTGAGAGGGCACTCCACCCTTTTCTGGCTGAGGACCATGGTCTCGGATTTGGAGGTGCTGATTCCCATCCCAGCCACTTCACACTCAGCTGCGAACCGATCCAGAGAGCGCTGAAGATCACGGCCTGATGAAGCAAACAGGACAACATCATCTGCAAAAAGCAGTGACCCAATCCTGAGCCCACCAAACCGGACCCCCTCAACACCCTGGCTGCGCCTAGAAATTCTGTCCATAAAAACTCTGAACAGAATCGGTGACAAAGGGCAGCTCTGGCGTAGTCCAACTCTCACTGGAAACGGGTTCGACTTACTTACTGTGAACCCAGCACAAGCAAATATTTTCCTTTTCTTTCTCCTTTTCATTTCATACCTTCTCTCCTTCCAAATGAGTGTTGCTGTCCTGCTCCGTTCGCAACTCCGACTCATTGGGCGAAATGGGAGGCCCTCTCTTTTAAGCACTGTCGGTGCTCAATCCATTCTCTCCTGGAAGCACTTCTGGATCAGTTGAAACCACTCTGCTCACTCAGCACTTAATTCGTGACAGCTCCCACAGAACCCAACATTGCAGCCCTATCAGACCATAACTCCCATCCTGCCCTGCATGTATCCATACCAGGAGCCGCCTAAAGGGATGCTGCCACCCAATGTATGGGGGAAGAATCTGCAGACTGTCTCATCCTGTTGCATATTTCTGGCCTCCTGACTGGAACAGGGACTGCCAACCACCCCGGTCAGATTGCTTTCCCACCCAACACGTCCATCCTCAGCTGCTAATGCACCAGCTCTGGTGTACCTTCATGTATACATCCTGGAATAGGAGGGGGAACACTGAAGCTCCCTCCCTGACCATCCATTATTTTGGCAACCAGACCAAGTAAAAAGGAGACAGATGCATCCTAGCTGGGACACCAGCCAGTCTGTCACAATATTTGAATCTTGACCAGTGGTCTTAGCCAACTAACAGCCTCCCCCAGAAGGTTAAAAATGACAAATTCCAAACATAAGCATGTGGGGTATCGTTTCAGACTATTTCAAGGTCATTAATATGAATATGATGTTATTTTTGATTTTTGAACCTTTACAAGTAGTCAAGCCCTCTATGGACCTCCATCAGAGGGTGAAAAAAGACAAATATATATTACAATTGAGAATCTTTAGACATATATATTGAAGCACACATTTTAACATTTCATATATATGGCACAACTATTCTTGTTGATGATGGACTTCTACCCTTACACTTCTTTTGCATTATTATGGGGGAGGGGGGGGGGGGGGGGTGCTTACGCTAATACAGATTTTTTTTTTTTTTAACTTCAAGTTGGAAGTGTCCTATACCTTGCAAGTTGCGACACGTGACATAATCTCAAATGGACCAGGCTCGTACCTGCAGCTGCACTTTAGCATCTTTGCTGACGCTTTTCGTCCTCCACCTCCGGCCTGTGCGTTTGTCTTTCTTGCCGAGATCCAAGCAGTTGGCCTACAAGACACAAACAAAGCAGAGCTGAGGAAACTCCTGTGATTGGATGTGGATGTGGGAGGAGCCTTTCCATTGCCCGCCCCCCAACTCTCTGCATTTGAAGGTTGTAGCGTTGCCACATATGGAGTTTGCTTTTTGCTTGGCATGGCCTGTGTAATGTTAATTATATGTTTAGTAACCAGGGTAGATTTTAAGAGATAGAGGGGAAAAAAAGAAACACAGAACAGAATGTATTTTGTTAATAAAGTTAATCCCATAACTAAAAAATAAGTGTGGTTGTGAGTAGTAATCTTAAACAGAGCAGGGGCATAAAGCCTGGCCTAATACCTGACCGTGCTCCCTCATTGGTCCATCCTTAGATAGTGTCAGGTAGATATAGGGACGGGATTGGAGGAAAAAGGGAGGACTGGAGATACATGGAAGTGAAGAGGAGAGGGAGGAGACTTGGAGTAGAGCTGAACGCCGTAAGAGCAGAAAAAGGATAACTTTAGCAGAACGCTGAAGTGAGACGCATAGATACAAGAAGAGAGCTTTAACAAAACGCTAAACTGATAGAAGAGAAGGGGCAGCATAACGCTGACGAGAAAGCTGTAATATATTGAAACGTAAAGAGAAAAAAAAGTGGAAAAAGAAACGTACGGCAAAATGCTGGCGCACAGAGAGAGAGAGAACTGAAGTCGATAAAACGATTTACAGGGGGACGGAAGTGAACGCAAATCCCAAACAGGCACTATTGGATCGAAGGTGTCCAGGAGGCAAAGATAGTCAGGAGAGCAGGAGAACCGGAGCAGGGGTGGGCGGAGCGTGCGGGGAATAAACAAAGAGAAAGACGGTAGGACACGAGTGCAATCCGCTGGTGAGTGTTTTTTTTTTTCCGATCCAAGGCAGGGGTGAGACGAAAGGCCAAAGGAGGAACACAAGGAGGAAGAGTTCATCTACCCAAGGCCTATGTGTATGTGTGTTGCTTTTTATTTTTATTTGTTTGATTTATTTGTTACTAGCCGTGCCCTGTGGCTCCGCCCACATAGTAGTGAAAAAGGACAGTGAGGAGGGTCCTGGGTGGTGGGTCACCCTAGGACCCCACCATGACAAAACAGGTGGGTAAGTACTTTAGACTCCCTGTTTGAAAGAAAGACTGCAGAGTTGCTAGTAATGGCCAGTAGCCTTGTTCCTTTCCCTTTATTTCTGACTAGCCATCCCCCACGGCTCTGCCCGTGTAGAAGTGAAACAGGACAGTGAGGAGGGTCTGCCCGGCACCCCACTCCTGACATCATGCTTCCCCTTCCCCTCAGTCCGCTTTGTTTCTCTCGGATTTGCGCAAATAAATCGCTGCCACAAGCAAACTATGATTCTTACTGCGATGAGAGAAGTTGCAAAATCAACCAGAATGTTCAAGCAAATTCTAGAAAAAAATCCGATCTAAATCCTTTAAGTAGTTCTCTCGTTCTCTAGATAAGTGGAAAAGTGCATTGATGTTGGCGGTGAATACTTGGAAAAAGTTTAAAAAGGATCGAAGTACATGAGAAAAATAGAGAAAAAAATCCTTGGCTACTTATTTCGAGTGATTCCGCGCGGAACCCAGACAACCCTCATATAGGAGTCAGTCGGGATCAAACCAGGAACTCTTGATTACAAGTCAGCAAATCTTACCACTACGCCACGAAAGGTATTGTATTGTTCTTGAGCCTTTTGTAAAAGTGTTTATTTTTTCACACATTATATAGTTTATGCCGACATTTTGTCATTTACTACTAAAATATGAAAAACGTTTCTGTTTTAACAATGTGTTTACACCGATTATTGTACAAACGGAACACACATGAAATGCATTTGTTCCAAATAACGATCTATTATTTCCACTCCAAAACTCCAGCACTTCACTCCCAGATTATCAAGGCATGAGCTGGGAGAACTTTGTGCATGTTGTGCGGCGGTGGGGGGATGGAATAGCAGGCTGCTTGTCTTTATCGGCACATTTACAGGACAAAAGAGGCTCACGGAGAGGTGCAAAGGGATTTAAGGTGGTCCGGATCTACGGGTTTTGGTAATTCTAGTGTTAAGAAACAAACTACTTATTTTAGTCAAATAACTGAAACCAAAAATAAAGCCACCGATCGTAGTTATACAGTTGCTTCGCATTAATTGATTAACAACTCTGATTAATAAAAAACAATGATTGATCATACTCGGGCTGGTGCAGACGTTCTGATAAAAAGGAAGAAGAAGCAGAGGTGGGTGCTTACCTGCATGTCAGTAAAATTTGGGGCTGACTGGGTTCTCTGCAGGATCTCGAGGTTCTGTAGCAACTTGCTGAGGTCGACGAGGCATGACTGACAGTGGGTGAGCTCTGGAATTGTAGGAGAGTCGAGAAAGGTAAGAAAAATGTCAGGAGACAGAAACCTTTGGGTGAACATTAGAAAACTGTGACAAGTATGGGACATTCAGCCCAACAAGCTCCTCCATCCTGTTCTTGTAGATTGTCCTAAAATAACATCAAGTTAAGATCTGACGGTCAGTAAAGTCCTACTGTCCACCACACTACTTGGTCTCTTATTCCAAGTGTCTATTGTTCTTTGTGTAAAGAAAAACTTCCTAATGTTTGTCTGAAATTCATCATTCACAAGTTTCTGTGTCCCCGTGTTCTTGATGAACTCATTTTAAAGTCACCGCCTCGATCCACTGGACTAATTCCCTTCATAATTTTAAACATTTCAATCAAGTCACCTCTTAATCTTCATCTGTTTAAACTGTGAAGGCTCAACTCTTGTATTCCATTATGTGGTTTGTGTTTTCTTGGTGTTTACCCCAGAGGTGTGCCCCCTGTCAGTCACCATCAAAGAGTCTGCTCTCATCCCTATTTAGACAAAGGAAACACACAGTCCCTTGCGGTTCATTGAATGCGCTGGCATTGGTGAATTTTGTTTGATTTCTGATTAATATTGTGCTTTTATGGTTTCTTGGATTTTGGAACCCTTTGTTTTTTTGATTTTTCTTTGCATTGTGCATTGAGACAAATGACTCCCTTTGCCTTTTGTGCTCCTTGGAGCTTTCTTTTGTTAACACACTGTTTTACACAGTAAATCATTTTACTTATAAAGACTGTACGTTTGCCTTTTTTTTATGACTTGCCAGGGTTTGGGCAATTTTAATGTACTTTGGAGGACAACCACGTGAGTTTGCTTTCTTTAAAGTCCTAACACCATTTCGGAGTGTCTGAAGTGCTACACCTGTGAGCAAGAAAGCAACAATCTCCTCACATCAGGTGCCCTGTAACCACTTAATACACACACAGATACACACATACACACTCACAGACTTACACACACACACACTGATACACACAAACTTACACACACTATATTTATCTGAGCACTGACTGTGAGCGAGGCACACACTGTCAGTCGCTCCTCAGCAACTCCAAGGAGAAACTAGCTGGCTTTGGCATGAACGACACAGTATGCTGTAAATGCTACAGGGGATGGACAGGCATCCCTACCAGAAAACGGGATGGTTCCTTACCCAGATGGGAGACTCCGAGCAGGCAGATGGGCATCCCGACCAGGAGAGAAGAAGAAGCCAGATCCAAAAGTGGAGGCCGGAGTAGATGGACGGACAGCCCACCAAAAGATGATGTCACTGGGGACTCTTTATTCTCCCAGGACGCTAGACAACAGAGGCCCTGGATATCAGTACCCAGTACGGAACCAGTACGGCATGCTAGGTTGTGTAGTCTGGCAACACAGCCCTGCTGAGTTCCATGGGTGCTTCAAGGGGGTGCTTACAGGGAAATGCGTTCCCTAATAAGTGGAACTTCTGTATGACCTGGAAGTGCTTCCATCAGAAAGTGGCCCTGGCACCAGAAGTACTTAATAAAAGGATCAGAACTCCCTTATCCAGGCGAATTGGAGCTGGGAGGACAGAAAGCAACACTCAACTGGAGGAGGGCAGAGCGGTGGTGAGAAGAGAGTATTGTGGATTGGAATTGTGGAAAGAAAACCTGTGATTTGTGCTTGTGCTACTTTGTGGTATTGTGTGGAATTAACCTTCCATTATTTGAACCTGGGACTCTGTGTGTCTTCGTGTCTGAGGGTTTGGAGCTTGCTGATGCCTCTGGTTCCATTACAACACATAGATTACCAGGAGGCTCTCTGTCTTAGTCTCTGGTCCAGCTTGTTTTAGTGTTTTTTGCCTGAGGTCACAGAAACATAAGGTAGTGGAAAAATATTATAAAGTTATATCTACAGTACCTATCTAAAGATAGCTGTGATTGACTATTTAAAAAAGACAGAGGTAGAAAATGATAGATAGACAGACAGACAGACAGACAGACAGACAGACAGTGTGGCAGCCGGCTGGGGGTGGTAATCAGCCGGGACGTCCAGGAAGACCGGAGGAGGGCCTGCGCCTCCTCCTGACCACGAGTGGGCATCTGCCCTGGTTGTGTTGTGGTCACCGCCAGTGGGCGCCCCAGTACCTGGAAAGCCCTGGACCTCAGCACTTCTGCCACACCAGGAAGTGCTGGGGGGAAGAGGAGCAGGGACACCCGGAGTGCTTCCGGGGATGCAGCCGGCACTTCCGCCACACTGGGGCGTGTCGGTGGGAGATTGCCGGAACACACCTGGAGCACATCCGGGTGCTTATAAAAGGGGCCGCCTCCCTTCACAGAGAGGCTGGAATCGGGTGGAAGACGGATGAGGTCTTGGAGGAGAGACAGGAGGTGGCCTGAAGAAGAGAGGCATAGTGTGGTTTGGCCTGGACTTTGGGAAGTCTGTGGGTTGTGTGGCACGTGTGTAAATAGTTGTGGACTGTAAATAAACGTGTGTTGGGTGACAAAATGATGTCTGCCTGTCTGTGTCCGGGGCTATGCTTTCCACAATGGCATCCCAGATGGGACTCTCTGCCTGCTACAAAGCAATTTTGTGGGCAGTCCGGTACAGCAGGTAAGCCCACACACCCACAGCCGGACGAGAGAGTCTCGCCCCACAGACCGCTAACAGACCACGGTTGCAAGGTTCTCTCCTGGTGCGGCGGAATATCGATGGGCCTTACCAGAGTGCAGCGTGCTCTAAGGAGTGTGCAGCCGCTGAAGGCGTGGTGTCGATGAAGGCCATGCCGAGGCAGCTGCTTCAGACAGAAGGGACCCAGGAGGTAAGTTCCCTGCTCGCCGGCAGCCAGCCCTGGGGGGCTGAGCTTGTTTTGTGTTTTGCAGGCAGGGGCTGCATGGGTCTGCGTCGGTGGCAGAGACGCGCTGCTCTGTGGAGCTTTCCAGATGCGGCAGCAGCAGCAGGGGCTTCAGAGAGGGAGACACTGCAGCACTGAAAGCCGGCTCATCACCGCACCAGGAGAAGGACAGCCAAGATGGCCACGGACCAGAAGTCCCTCCCCGTGACAGGCACGGGATTGGACAGTGTGTCTTGTGTGCCCGCCGATGATTGGATGGAGGCGGGGCCAAGGAATGTCCGTCTCGTGCCAGGGAGAGACCCGATTGGGCCAGAGAGAGAGGCCCACAGGAAGCAGTCGACGTGTGTTGCTGACAGACAGGTAAGCTCACCGTCGGCTGACTTTCTGTCCTTGCCTGGGGCTCTGCGCACACTGGAGGAGTGTCTTCAGTCCGCAGGGCCACTGTTGCAGGTGCTGAGTACTCTCCGTGCAGAGCTGCAGGAGCCAGAGTTGGGAGGAAGGAGATGAAGCTTGTGAGGAGGGGAGTGGAGGTCAAAAGAAAAGAAGAAGAAGAGAAAGAGAGAAAAGAAGAGAGTTGGTGGAGGAAGGCACTGTGGTGCGGTAAAGAAAATAAAAGACGTGTGTTTTGGACATTCTGGTGTCTGACTGTCTGTGTCCGGGGGTATGCTTTCCACAATAGATAGATAGATAGATAGAGATTTGAAAGGCACTCTAAAGATCTAAAGATAGATAGACAGACAGACAGACAGACAGACAGACAGACAGACAGACAGACAGACAGACAGACAGACAGACAGACAGACAGATAGATAGATAGATAGATAGATAGATAGATAGATAGATAGATAGATAGATAGATAGATAGATAGATAGATAGATAGATAGTGAAAGTCATTAGACAAACAGATCAAATGTAAGGCACAGCGGCTGTGAAGGCCTACTAGGGACGCCTGATGTTTTGTCATGGCATGGGTGGGACACACCACATCCTGTTCCAGACTGGACATCTGCACTGTGATCAAGCTGATGGCCAGCTGTATTCCCGCGATGTCAAGATGACAAAGGCGCTCAGAAGCAGCTCCTTAACTCTTTCATTGAGATAGAGGGTCTCGTGCCTACCCATGCTTTGCCAACCTCTAAACATGTGCCACATCAGCTGGGCACACAGCACTGACGGGCCACCACATTCTTAAGAAGTCCCTTTTACATAAAGAGGTTCAGCTGAAAAACGCTGATAGTAAACGTTGAAAGTAAAACACACCAGAAATAAAGCATAGAGGTTTTGTTCCCCGTAGGCCGTCATTTCTGAAAATGAGCAGAAGCTGCATGGGGTCTTAACTGCGTCTTGCAGCAGGCGCTCTTCTTCTGTACCAATGTTGTGAAAAGTACTGGGTCAAGTGGGCTTCTCTCTCTGATAGTCTCTCCACTAATATAACTGTTAGATTGAAATCAGAGTCAGGGGTCTCCTAACTGTGGCCTGTAAGGGGCGCGCCACTGAGCCTCAAACCCCATGCACAACTGCACAGACAAATCACAGGATCACAATGATTGTTGTTTCCACAGGCAGAAGCTGCATGGGGTCTTAACTGCGTCTTGCAGCAGGCGCTCTTCTTCTGTACCAATGTTGTGAAAAGCACTGGGTCAAGTGGGCTTATCTCTCTGACAGTCTGCACTAATACAATTGCTGGACTGAAATCAGAGTCAGGATTCTCCAGTGATCAAACGGTGGCACAAGAAAGACTTACCCTCAGAGCACTTGTCCATGTCGTCCGACTCCTGAAGCCAGGCTGCCACCTTGCTTTGCCCGTTGCTGTACGAGGTGGGGAGACTGCTGCATCCTTGATGCTGCCATGGCAGGCTGGCGGGTTTTACCTACAAACCAGCAAATGAAGTTCAGTTGACATTTGAGCCCCTGTTTTCCGATTCCACTCTAAATGCAAACTTAACAGCGGTTACCTGTCCCTCTGTCACCGGCAGGCCTGGCTCTGCATTTGGTGAAGGAAACCCATGGAAGCTGGTGTCTCTAGGTGAGCGTACAATTTCATTTTGCCGGTAGAGGCGGTGGTGTCTCAGCTTCACCACCCAGGCATCAAAAACCTCCTGAGATTTGACCTGCCAAGAAAAGCAGAGGGGGGAAATTTCAGATAAAAGCCCATCCATCCTCACTCCTGGAGGGTGGGCTGAAGGACACAGCAGAGCCTACCTTCAAATGATAGATGTGATCTTCTGTGTCCAGGTCGATCCGCCGCAGTTTCTTCTTGATTGACATCACTGACAGGCCGACGTCGATGCTGCCATGAAGCTTTCCTTTCTGAATCTTAACCAACCAAAGAAAGGTCAACCCAGAATATGCCTCCAGACCGCCTGCCACTTAACCCCTACCTACACCATGTGTCTGCCAGCTGACCCCTTTTAAGCTGACTCTAAACTACTGGATCTGCCTGGCAGTGCTGCTACCTGGAGGTGTTAACCTGCTCTGCACCTCTTGCCCATTAAAATATTTATCCTGGCAACAGCCTTAGCTTGAGGTTTGTAGTCACCCTTGCATCTGTGTAATGTTAAAGGTATTATATACAGTCATGTGAAAAAGTAAGTACACCCCATGGAAATTCATCATGAAATTCCTTCACCACCTGTTCTCCATTTCCCTGAATTTACAAGAGGTTCCCCAGCTGTGAAAGACCTGCTATGTGGTCCCGGTGCCAAAGGAAGTGCATTCCTGTGATCCCAAGGACTTCAGACCAGTTGCTCTTACTTCATCCATCATGAAGACCTTTGAGAGGCTGGTCCTAAAACAGCAACAACCCCCAGCTTTCAGAACATCTGGATCCTCTGCAGTTCACCTATCAGACACGTAGGTGTGGAGGATGCTCTGATCACCATACTTCATAATGCCTACTGCCACCTGGGCAAAGCTGGCACCACAGTCAGCATCATGTTCTTCCTTTTTTTTAGTGCCTCATTGACTCTGCAATAAGCTCAAGGCTTTGAGTCTTGGTGCCCTCCACAATCTCCTGACTACCTGACCAACAGATATCAGTTTGTGAGGCTGAGGAACTGTGAGCCAGAAATGGAGGTGTGTGATATTGGAGCACCTCAGGAAAATGTCCAGAGTTTCTTCTTGTTCACCCCTCTACACAACAGACTTTCAGTACAATACCAGCGCTGGCCATCTACAGACTCCCCCATCATTGGTTGCATTAATAATGGAGATGGGTCGGAGTACAGGAAGGTTATGGAGGACTTCATCTCGTGGTGCCGGGACAACAACCTGCAACCAAACATCAGCAAGACAAAAGAACAGGTGGTGGATTTCTGGCGTGTCAGGGAGCCTCTGAGACCACTCACCATACAGGGGAACTGAACGTGGACGTGGTGCAGAGCAACACATAACCTGGGGATCCACATAAACAACAAACTGGACTGGTCTGACAACACAAGAAGGGCCAGAGCAGACTGGACTTCCTAAGGAGACTCAGGTCTTTCGATGTGTGCAGCAAACTGCTGGAAATGTTCTACCAGTCCATAGTAGCCAGTGTGGTGTTCTATGCTGGGGTCTCCTGGGAAAGCAAGTTGAGCTCAAAAGAAGCATAATGGCTGAACAAAACTTATCAGGAAAGCCTGCGCCATCAAGACCCTGGACACACTGGAAGCTGTTGTGGAAAAGAGGATGATGGCAAAATACGGATACTATCATGATAAATCGCCTCCTGGAGGCGCTCTCTCTTGGAACACTTTTAGCCACAGATTTGTGTCACCATGGTGTGCTAAGAAGTAACTCTGGGGACTTTTCTGCCTGCTGTGATCAGGCAATTCAATGCTTCCACCTGACGTACAGTACTTGTTAAAATTCATTTTGAATTGGCTGCACAATATATGTACATTTATATAGTATATTGACTGATTGTCTGTATCCTTGTATTTTATGTTCCTGCTGCTGTATGCATCAGGATTTTCAATTGGGATTAATAAAGTTTATTTAATCTGATCAAATCTAATTTGATGACTTTTTCAACATACAGTGCATCCAGAAAGTATTCACAGCGCATCACTTTTTCCACATTTTGTTATGTTACAGCCTTATTCCAAAATGGATTAAATTCATTTTTTCCCTCAGAATTCTACACACAACACCCCATAATGACAACGTGAAAAAAGTTCATTTGAGGTTTTTGGAAATTTATTAAAAATAAAAAAACTGAGAAATCCCATGTCTATAAGTATTCACAGCCTTTGCTCAATACTTTGTCGATGCCCCTTTGGCAGCAATTCCAGCCTCAAGTCTTGTTGAATATGATGCCACAAGCTTGGCACACCTATCCTTGGCCAGTGTCGCCCATTCCTCTTTGCAGCACCTCTCAAGCTCCATCAGGTTGGATGGGAAGCGTCGGTGCACAGCCATTTTAAGATCTCTCCAGAGATGTTCAATCGGATTCAAGTCTGGGCTCTGGCTGGGCCACTCAAGGACATTCACAGAGTTGTCCTGAAGTCACTCCTTTGATATCTTGTCTGTGTGCTTAGGGTCGTTGTCCTGCTGAAAGATGAACCGTCGCCCCAGTCTGAGGTCAAGAGCGCTCTGGAGCAGGTTTTCATCCAGGATGTCTCTGTACATTGCTGCAGTCATCTTTCCCTTTATCCTGACTTGTCTCCCAGTCCCTGCCGCTGATAAACATCCCCACAGCATGATGCTACCACCACCATGCTTCACTGTAGGGATGGTATTGGCCTGGTGATGAGCGGTGCCTGGTTTCCTCCAAACGTGACACCTGGCGTTCACACCAAAGAGTTCAATCTT
Organism: Erpetoichthys calabaricus; assembly: GCF_900747795.2. Classification (NCBI taxonomy): domain Eukaryota; kingdom Metazoa; phylum Chordata; class Cladistia; order Polypteriformes; family Polypteridae; genus Erpetoichthys; species Erpetoichthys calabaricus. Next base: position 10,725,738 of record NC_041401.2, read on the forward strand.
TGTCTCATCAGACCAGAGAATTTTCTTTCTCATGGTCTGAGAGTCCTTCAGGTGCCTCTTGGCAAACTCCAGGTGGACTGCCATGTGCCTTTTACTAAGGAGTGGCTTCCATCTGGTCACTCTACCATACAGGCCTGATTGGTGGATTGCTGCAGAGATGGTTGTCCTGCCAGAAGGTTCTCCTCTCTCGACAGAGGACCTCTGGAGCTCTGACAGAGTGACCATCGGGTTCTTGGTCACCTCCCTGACTAAGGCCCTTCTCCCCCGATCGCTCAGTTTAGATGGCCGGCCAGCTCTAGGAAGAGTCCTGGTGGTTTCGAACTTCTTCCACTTACGGATGATGGAGGCCACTGTGCTCATTGGGACATTCAAAGCAGCAGAAATTTTTCTGTAACCTTCCCCAGATTTGTGCCTGGAGACAATCCTGTCTCGGAGGTCTACAGACAATTCCTTTGACTTCATGCTTGGTTTGTACTCTGACATGAACTGTCAACTGTGGGACCTTATATAGACAGGTGTGTGCCTTTCCAAATCATGTCCAGTCAACTGAATTTACCACAGGTGGACTCCAATGAAGCTGCAGAAACATCTCAAGGATGATCAGGGGAAACAGGAGGCACCTAAGCTCAATTTTGAGCTTCACGGCAAAGGCTGTGAATACTTACGTACATGTGCTTTCTCAATTTTTTTATTTTTAATAAATTTGCAAAAACCTCAAGTAAACTTGTTCTGGTTCTAATTGTTTTTGCAAACCTTTGTAATCCTAATATAAAAATCCTAATGCTACTGCTGCAAGCAGGAAGCCATGTGACAGGAGGCAGGAAGTAGGAAGTAGGAAGTGAGTGCAGCAGCAGTGAGCATGGTGTGTTTATTACCTCTGTGTTTGTACTCTCAAACAATCCTTCGCCATCCTGCTTAGTTAGCCCTTGTGAAGGCATTCCCTGTAAGTTCTCTTTTTTCTAGTTTTATAGTCTTTGTTTAAGTAACTTTGGTTAAGGAGTGTCAAAGTAAATGTTGTATTTCATTACATAAATTTACTGAGCCTTTGGCTGTTAAGCTCTTAGTTATAAATGCTGCTGTATTTACTCTATGTTACTTATACAAGTACTTATTAGTGTTTGTTTGTATTTGTATTTACAGTTTCACACCATTTTTGTAATTAAACATTCTCTACATCACTTCGTGGTTCCGGGAATTATTGCATGAAGGTGTTTAGCTTGCTGGATAATTGAACAGGAGATTCAGTGAGGCCAGTACAGTGAAAAGGGGGACCTACAAGCAAGATTGTTCAGTGGCTCTGACTCCATTGTCTTATAAGGCATATTAAGGCAGAAATAACAGCGCAGTAATTTGCTCAAGAATTGCTAGAGGAGTTACAGTTACTACATTATCCAGTTGTCTATGTAAAATGGAGCTTCAAGAATTGGAAGTTAGATCTGATGCTTGTCGTTCGACTAAATCTTCTGCTGTTTCAAATGTCAGTGTAGCAGCAGCCAAAGCACGTGCTAAGGCAGAAGCTGCCCAAGCTAGAGCTGCCTTTTCAAAGAAGGAGATTGAACTTAGAATGGAAAAGGCCCGTCTAGAAGCCACGTTAGATGCTCTGGAGAGAGAGAGAGAGGCAGAGGCTGCGCTGGCTGAAGCAGCTGTGATGGAGGCTGCAGTTGCAAACTTAGAGGCCGCAGAAATTGAACTCGGATCCCAGTTACTGCCAGCACAGAGCCCACAGCAGCGTACTGAACAGTATGTAAATGAGCATAGCGGCAGGCATTCATTCAGGGAAGGATGTTTGAATAATGGCCCCATTCCGGACATGTGTGTCCTCAACCTGGTAGCAGATGAAAATATAGCCAGAGAAGAAGCAAGCTATCTGGCATCAGGTCATCCTGCAGATACTACTGTACACAATAAAGAGTCTCCTTTAAGGCAAAGGAGCCATCCTACCCTTTTAAGTAATCAGCCAAGCAGTGCTCGGAGCCTGCCTGTGCTAACACCTTGCCCCAGTCGTTATAACCACCACATGGATGAAACTGCTGGACACTCTCGTGACCATGCCTCATCAGATTTAGCAAGGTATCTGGTACGAAGCCAACTGATATCATCCGGACTAAATAAGTTTGATGACCGGCCCGAGAATTATTTGGCCTGGAAATTCACATTCCTTAATGCCATAGAGACATTGGGTCTTACAGCGGGAGAAGAGATAGATTTATTGATTAAATGGCTTGGGACAGAATCTGCAGAACATGCGCGTCGCATCAAGTCAGCGAATGTGCGGAACTTGTCTATTGGGCTGCAGCGCATTTGGGAGAGATTGGAGGAGATTTATGGGTCACCAGAAGCCATAGAAAGTGCTCTGCTTGCAAAACTGGACAATTTTCCTAAAATATTACCAAAAGAACACCAAAAGCTTAGGGAACTGAGTGATTTACTGTCTGAGGTTGAGGCTGCAAAACGAGATGGTTTTTTAGCAGGGCTTTCCTACTTGGACACTGCTAGAGGTGTTAACCCAATAGTAGAAAAGCTCCCATATGCGCTTCAGGAGAAGTGGATGATGCAGGGCTCCCGCTATAAGCAAGAACACAAGGTCAGCTTTCCCCCATTTTCCTTCTTTTTGCAGTTCATACGCGGTGAAGCTAAGGCACGTAATGACCCCAGCTTTACTCTCCCCTCCTCCACTGTTAACCCAAACAAGAGAGAGAGATTCGTCGAGAGTCACAGTAATGCCCGTAAGCCAGTGTCTGTACACAAAACAGATATTACTCCCTGTTCCAATTCCCCAGCCAATGATGACCCAGATAGACAATGTCCAGTTCATCGCAAACCTCACCCCCTGAGAAAGTGCAGAGGCTTTAGAGAGATGCCGCTCGATGAACGGAAAAGAATATTAAAAACACATAACATCTGTTTCAAATGCTGCGCATCAACCAAACATGTTGCCAGATGTTGTGAAACAAGTGTCAAATGTTCTGAATGTGAGAGTGACAGGCATTCAGCTGCCCTCCATCCAGGCCCAGCTCCTTGGCTGTCCAAGTCCCCTTCTCCCCTCGCACAGCATGGCGGGGAGAAGAAAGAAGCAGCAGATGACGCTATTACGTCCAAATGCACTGAGGTGTGTGGTGAAGGCTTTAGTGGGAAATCCTGTGCAAAAATATGCCTTGTGAATGTTTATCCAGCCAGTGACCGCAGCAAAAGCAGAAGGATGTATGCCATGCTGGATGACCAAAGCAATAGGTCCCTAGCTCGGCCAGATTTTTTTGACATTTTCAACATAGATGGACCTTCAGCTGCATATACATTGAAAACCTGCTCTGGAATAGCTGAGACTACTGGCAGGCGAGCGGTTGGTTATATCATAGAGTCATTAGATGAAAAAGTAAGTCTTCCTTTGCCCACACTCCTAGAATGCTATATGATCCCTGACAACAGGGATGAAATTCCTACTCCAGAAGCTGCTCACAATCACCATCACCTCAAGGCAATCGCCAATGAAATACCACCTCGTGATAGAGAAGCAGCAATTCTGCTGTTGCTGGGAAGGGACATGTTAAGGGTGCATAAAGTCCGTAAGCAGATCAATGGGCCCCATGATGCAGCATATGCCCAAAAATTGGACTTGGGCTGGGTAATAATTAGTGATGTGTGCCTGGGTGGTACACACAGGCCTTCAGAGGTCACTAGCATGAAAACTTACATCCTGGATAATGGCAGGCCAAGTCTCTTTCACCCATGCGAGAGCCATATGATGGTCAAAGAGAGGTTCATCCCTTCTGAGCAGCACCAACTCTTCTGCCGCATTCCCAGTGAAAGCCATCTGACTGGAGCAAATGGGGAGAAACTTGGACAATCGGTTTTCTATCAGACAAAAGGTGATCACAAACCTGCACCTTCTATGGAAGATCTTTTGTTTCTCAAAACTATGTTGAATGAATTCTTCCAAGACTCCAGCAACAGCTGGGTGGCCCCACTTCCTTTTCGCAAAGCACGTAGGCAATTGCCTAATAATCGTGTATATGCTATGAATCGTTTTAGATCTCTAAGCCGCACCCTTGAGAAACATCCAGAGATGAAAGCTCATTTTCTAGAATTCATGAAAAGGATGTTGGATAGCTGTCATGCAGAGCTTGCGCCTCCGGTTCAAGAAGGTAAGGAGTACTGGTATTTGCCCTTCTTCGGAGTGTACCACACACAAAAGCCCACCCAAATACGTGTGGTTTTTGATTCTAGTGCTCAATTTGAAGGGGTTTCCCTTAACAATGTGCTGCTCTCTGGGCCAGACTTGAATAATAGCCTGTTGGGTATCCTTATAAGATTTAGGAAGAACCCCGTTGCACTTACTGCTGACATTCAGCAAATGTTTCGTTGTTTTCTAGTGCGAGAAGATTGTAGGGATGTTTTGCGCTTTCTATGGTATGAGGACAGTGACCAGGACAAAAGGGTTGTTGACCATAGAATGAGGGTGCATGTTTTTGGTAATAGTCCCTCACCTGCTGTGGCCATTTATGGTCTGAGGCGAGTTGCACAAGGAGAAAAAGAGTATGGCAGTGATGTGTGCCGCTTTATTCAAAGAGACTTTTATATGGATGATGCTTTAAAGTCTGTCCCCACTGTGGAGGAAGCAATTGATCTCCTTAAGAGAACACAGGAAATGTTAGCAGCTTCAAATCTTAGGCTCCACAAAGTGGCCTCTAACAAAGCTGAGGTGATGGATGCGTTCTTAAAGGAAGATCGAGCTAAGGATCTACAAAATCTTGACTTGTTTGTGGATGACCTACCTGATCAGCGAAGTCTTGGGGTAAGATGGAATATTATGTCAGACATTTTTACATTTTATGCACCTGAAACTGAGAGACCATATACCCGCAGAGGAGTACTCTCCACGGTCAATAGTCTTTTTGACCCGCTGGGTTTCCTGGCACCAGTGACTATCCGGGGGCGCTTACTACTTAGAGAACTCTCGAGACACGGCAGTGATTGGGACACCAACCTTCCAGAAAGCATGCATGAACAATGGGTGCAATGGCAGAGTTCGCTGCAGTGCCTCAGAGGCATTCAAATACCCCGTATATATTCTGCTATTCCACCTTCTAATGCCCTGCACATTGAGCTGTGCATTTTTTCAGATGCCTCTGTTAATGCCGTTGCTGCTGTGGCTTATCTCAAATTTCTAAGCCATGACAAGCAAATAGATGTGGGCTTTGTCCTCGGCAAGGCAAGACTTGCCCCCCGACCTGAACTTACAGTGCCCAGGCTGGAGCTATGTGCTGCGGTGCTAGCTGTGGAGATTGCGGAAGTCGTCAGTGAGGAAATAGATCTCCAGCTAAACTCCACTAGTTTTTATACAGATAGTAAAGTGGTTTTGGGTTATATTCACAATCAATCCAGACGCTTTAGTGTCTATGTAAATAATCGGGTGCAACGAATCCGGCAGTCTTCTAAACCTGAACAGTGGCATTATGTGCCAACAGATCAAAATCCTGCTGATCGTGGTTCACGCTCCATTTCAGCCTCCAAGCTTTCCAGTTCAACATGGATTACTGGACCTCGCTTCCTTCGCCTTCCACTAAAGAAAATTCCAGAAGAACAAAATAAATTTGACCTCATCAACCCAGAAAGTGATGTAGATATCCGACCTGAAGTGAACTCTTTGTCCATTTATGCCTCTGAGAGTCACTTAAGCTCAAAACGGTGGGAACGTTTCTCTAGATGGTCATCTCTAGTCAAGGCTGTGGCTCATCTCTGCCACATTGCTGACTGCTTTGGGAATCGAAAACAAGCAGAAGGCTGTCTTGGCTGGCATATTTGTAAGAAAGGCATCTCAGATGGATCATTAGTAAAGGCTGAAAGCTTAATCATCAGAAGTGTGCAGCATGAGGTATATTCAAAAGAACTCAGATGCATTAGGGCAAAATCGGACCTTCCCTCACAAAGCTCCCTCATCAAGCTGAATCCTATCATTGACAGCAGCAACCTCCTCCGAGTTGGTGGGCGCCTCAATCAGTCCGGACTTAAATCAAAAGAAACTAACCCTTTCATCATCCCTGGCAGCCACCATGTTGCAACTCTTTTTGTGAGGCCTCACCATCAAAAGGTACAACACCAGGGAAGGCACTTCACCGAGGGTACTGTCAGAGCAAGTGGCCTATGGCTGGTTGGTGCCAAACGGTGCATAGGTAAAATACTTAATCAGTGTGTGACTTGCAGGAAGCTCAGAGGGAAAGTACATGAACAGCGAATGTGTGATCTGCCAGCTGAAAGGCTCCAAATGGATCCTCCATTCTCATACGTGGGTGTAGATTTGTTTGGTCCATGGGAAGTATCTACAAGGCGCACAAGAGGAGGTCATGCAAACAGTAAAAGATGGGCAGTACTCTTCACTTGTCTGTGTACTCGAGCAGTCCACATAGAAGTTGTTGAAGAAATGAGCTCTTCCAGCTTCATTAATGCATTAAGGCGTTTCTTTGCACTGCGTGGTCCAGCGAAACAATTAATCTCTGACTGTGGTACAAATTTTGTGGGTGCCTGCAGAGAATTAGGAATGGAAGCTCCAAAGCAAGGGAAGGTGCAGGAGTACCTACAAGATCAAGGATGTGCTTGGGTTTTCAACCCACCTCATTCATCGCATATGGCGGGGAGTGTGGGAACGCGTGATTGGAGTGGTACGACGCATATTAGACTCCATGCTGTTGCAGTCTGGTCGTGTATGACTTACTCATGAAGTGTTAACAACGCTAATGGCAGAGGTCATCACCATAATTAATGCACGTCCCCTGGTACCTGTTTCGTCTGATCCTGAACATCCTAATGTCCTAACACCTTCCATGCTGCTCACCCAAAAAATAGGCACGCCTTTTCTGTCTCAAAGTAACTTTGGTACAGGTGAGATGTTGAGACACCAATGGAAGCGTGTCCAATACCTCGCTGAGGAATTCTGGAGCAGGTGGAGAACGGAATATCTCAGCACTCTGCAGACACGACAGAAATGGCAAAATAAAAGGCCTGACATCAAAGAAGGTGATGTTGTCCTTCTGAAGGAAAAGCAAGTCAGGAGGAATGAGTGGCCTATGGGAATAATAATGAAGGCTGTTCCTAGCAAAGATGGATTAATAAGGAAGGTCGAGATAAAGAGAGTTCAGCAAGGAGCAACAAAAATCCTTTACAGGCCTATTTCAGAACTGGTTTTTTCTTTTATCACCAGATTAAAGTATTTGGCTCAGTTTTTTGGTGGTATCTTAAAGATACCAGACGGGGAGTGTTCTGGTTCTAATTGTTTTTGCAAACCTTTGTAATCCTAATATAAAAATCCTAATGCTACTGCTGCAAGCAGGAAGCCATGTGACAGGAGGCAGGAAGTAGGAAGTAGGAAGTGAGTGCAGCAGCAGTGAGCATGGTGTGTTTATTACCTCTGTGTTTGTACTCTCAAACAATCCTTCGCCATCCTGCTTAGTTAGCCCTTGTGAAGGCATTCCCTGTAAGTTCTCTTTTTTCTAGTTTTATAGTCTTTGTTTAAGTAACTTTGGTTAAGGAGTGTCAAAGTAAATGTTGTATTTCATTACATAAATTTACTGAGCCTTTGGCTGTTAAGCTCTTAGTTATAAATGCTGCTGTATTTACTCTATGTTACTTATACAAGTACTTATTAGTGTTTGTTTGTATTTGTATTTACAGTTTCACACCATTTTTGTAATTAAACATTCTCTACATCACTTCGTGGTTCCGGGAATTATTGCATGAAGGTGTTTAGCTTGCTGGATAATTGAACAGGAGATTCAGTGAGGCCAGTACAAAACTTTTTTCACGTTGTCATTATGGGGTGTTGTGTGTAGAATTCTGAGGAAAAAAATGAATTTAATCCATTTTGGAATAAGGTTGTAACATAACAAAATGTGGAAAAAGTGATGTGCTGTGAATACTTTCCGGATGCACTGTATATGAACAGGCAAACATTAAATCTTCATGTAAAGAGTGTCCACAGATAAAAGGTGAAGTAAATGTTAAGTAAAGGTTTGTAACATCATGAAGCTCAGCTATTCTTATCAATACAACAGGCCTCTCTTCTGATATCACTCAGAATACTGTAGAGTGCTTGCGAAAGTATTCATCCCCCTCTGAGTTTGTCCTGTTTTGTCACATTACAATTTTGAATTAAAATAGATTTTCATTTGGATTTTATATAACGGAATTACCAATATACAGTGGACCCTTGACTTACGAACTCAATTCGTTCGCGAGGGCTGGTTGTAACTCAAGTTAGTTGTAAGTCATGACTATTTTTCCCATAAGAAATAATGGAAATACCCATAATGCGTTCCGAACCTCCCACAGCAACACTTACTTAACCTTTTCATAATGAAAAAGGGTTGTATAATGTGCATAATTTACCAAAAACACCAATAATTTTTCTAATTTACTAACCAAAAAGTTATAAAAAGTGCCTAGCCTACCAGAAACAACAATTTCATACTGTACTCACCATTTAAGTTGACATCTTTGGCTTGCAGGAAGGAAGGAGGAAGAGAATGAAATGGAAGGTGGTTATTGTTTGGAAGGAGAGCCCCCTTCCATAAGAACATCAGGACTCTGGCTCTCTGATGTCCTTTCTCTCCTTGGGAGAGGCTGTAGCCCACTAGGACCTGCTTTTGGCTCACTAGGTCTTGACCTTTTTGGAAATAAAAACTGGTCTAAAGTTGTCTGTTTCTGTCTTTTCTTCAACACAGTTCTGTAGTATGACATGACATTGTCATTAAGCAAGTTCATGCAACGATTAGCTTTTTCTCTGTCTGGGTGGGTCTTCTCTACAAATGTTTGTAGCTCTGTCCATTTTTTCAGGATGTCCTTTATTTCAGAAGAGGAAATTTGCTGCACTGATTGTTGATCCTCACCCGCTTCAGAAAGCTCCTCAGCTGCCATTCTCTGTTGCTCAGCTAGAAGTTGCTGAAGTTCCTCTGTAGACAATTCCTCTGAGTGTTCCTCCACCAGTTCCTCAACATCACCACTGTCTACCTGCAAGCCTATGGACTCGGCTATAGTGACAATATCATGAACCACAGGGTCAGTTGCAGGCTCAGGCTCCTCTACAAAGCCTTCAAAGTCTCTCTCCTCTATAATTTTAGGCCACACTTTCTTCCAGGCAGATCTTAGTGTCCTTAGAGTGACATTGGCCCAGGATTTCTCTATTAACCCCACACAGGAAAGGATGTTGTAATGTTTCTTCCAGAACTCTGTAAGAGTTAAATCTGTATCGGAGACCATCTGGAAGCACTTCTGGAACAGTTCCTTGGTGTATAGCTTCTTAAAGTTTGCTATAACCTGCTGGTCCATAGGCTGCAGTAGAGGAGTTGTATTAGGTGGGAGGAAATCTACTGTAAGCCATGGGAATTCTTCAGCCAACTCTTCTTCCAAGTCTCTTGGGTGAGCAGGAGCATTGTCCATGATGAGGAGAGCCTTGAGTGGTAAGCCTTTGTCCTCTAGATATTCCTTAACAGTAGGACAGAAAACCTCCCTGATCCACTCAAGAAAAAGTACTCTTGTTACCCAGGCTTTTGCATTAGATCTCCACATGACCCCTAGCCTATTCTTCATGACTGTATGCTTTCTGAACACTCTAGGGGTCTCAGAGTGATAAACCAAGAGAGGCTTTACCTTGAGGTCACCACTCGCATTGGCACAAAACAATAAGGTTAGCCTACCCTTCATAGGCTTGTGTCCTGGCATTTTTTTTTCTTCCTGTGTAATGTATGTTCTCCTGGGCATTTTCTTCCAGAAAAGCCCAGTTTCATCACAGTTGAAAACTTGATGACAGCAAAAGCCATTTCTCTGTATTATTTTTTCAAAGTGGTGTATGTAATTTTCGGCAGCCCTTTTATCAGTACTGGCTGCTTCACCATGCCTAACTACGCTATGAATCCCAGTTCTTGCTTTAAAATTGTGAAACCACCCTTTGCTGGCACGAAATGTTTCACCACTATCACTTGTTGATGGCTTATCCTTTAACAGATCTGCATTTATAGCCCTAGCTTTTTCACAAATTATAGACTCAGAAAGGCTATCACCTGCCATCTGTCTTTCGTTTATCCACACTAATAATAGCTTTTCTACCTCGTCTAACACTGTTGATCGTGACTTACTAATCTGAGTAACACCTTTAGCAACACTTGCTTCCTTATATAAATCTTTTCTCTGTAAAATTGTCGAGATGGTGGATTTCGACAAGCTGTACATATTTGCGAGGTCAGTCACACGAACGCCACTCTCGTATTTCCGCACAATCTCCTTCTTTGTTTCAATTGTAATTGCTTTCTTTACCTTCATTGCCATCTCTTCCTTCCTTTGCTTCTTTTCTAGCTTTTTTGGGGCCATTTTGATAGCAATTATTACTGAAATTACATCCGTAAGCACACGTATCTGGGCTCCGACTGCCACTTGCGAATGCTCTCGGCTGTTTGTTTACAGTTTACAATCGCGCAAGCGGATACACGTGACCGCATTCAGGTCGTAACGCAAGATGTCGGTCGTAAATCAAAACAAAAATTTTGGTCGTAAATCAAGTTGTTCGTATGTCAGGCCGGTCGTATGTCAAGGGTCGACTGTAGTTGAAATTGTTGAAGTGTAATGAAAATAAAATACCATATATATCAATAAAACAGAGGATTAGCTGAGATGTTGTGAATGCAAACCTATTCATTCCCTTTGCTATGAAACCCCTAACTAAGATCAGGCCCAACTAATTCACTTCAGAAGTCACATGATTAGCTGATGAGGGTCCACCTGAGTGCAAAGAAAGTGTCACATGATCTGTCACATGATGTCTGTCCTGAACTGTCTGCCTCTCTTATTCTGCAACAGCACTAAGCAAGCAACATGAAGACCAAGGAGCACTCCAGACAAGTCAGAGACAAACGTTTTGGAGAAGTAAAGATCACGGTTGTCTTACTAGCAAAATATCTCCTAAACTTTGAATATCCCATTAAAGCAATGATAAAAAAATGGAAAGAATGTGTCACCACTACAAACCTGACGAGAAAAGGAGCAGACTGGGTAAGGAGGGCATTAACTCTTTGAGGGCTGAATATTATTTCCCAAAGATCTCAGTTTCCTGAAATTGTTCCTTCCATACATACAACATCAACATAAAACATCTCTTGCTGTGCATGCTGTAGTTGATATCGGTATCTGTTCACGGTTTCTGGCAGCAGCGGTTGCGTGGGGCCAGCGGTGGCAGTCGCAGTGTGACACAATCCAGTTTGTACCTCGTGTCATCGTAAGTGGCGGTCCTCCCAGGAGAACATTGCTGTAAGTGCATCAGCTACACAAACGTGTTCAGCACCACGATCAGCTGATGCTGGTACCTCACTTTTGTTTTTCGATCTCCAACTCCAGATCACTAGCATCAAAATCGGAGTCTGAGAAGTCTGATTCAACGATAGTACGCAAAACATCATCCACGGAGAATTTTGCTTTGCCCATTCACTTTGGTCTCTTGCCATATCGCTTTGCTACTCATGCACACACAGGGAATCAAGGTCACATCACTGAAGCTAACATTCCTTCTAGCAAAGAGAGTCAAACTAAAACAGAACTGCGAGTTTCGTCTCAGTTTACAGCTGATTCCCGTCCTCTACCCCTGAATTTCGACAAAAGTCAACATCTGGCCTGAAAGAGTTAATCAGAGATGCAATAAAGACACCAAGGATAACACTTAAGATCCACTAGCAGACCACTTTAAGAGTGGGGCTTTATGGAAGAGTGGGCAGCAAAAAAAAACTGGTTTAAAGAAAAAACAAATAAGAAAACACGTTTGAAGTTTGCCCCAACAGCATGTGTTGGTCTCCCCGAACACATGGAAGAAGACTTTCTGTTCAGATGAGACTTAAAAGGAACTTTTTGGCCATCATGGGAAACACCACGTGTGGTGCAAACCCAACATTTCCCATCACCCCAAGAACACCATTCCCACTGTGAAGCACGGTGGTGGCAGCATCATGCTGTGGGGACAGGAACACTGGTCAGGATTGAAGGAAAGATGGATGGCACTAAATACGGGGCAATTCTGGAAGAAAACCCATTTGAGTCTGCCAGAGATTTGAGACTGGGATGGAGGTCCACCTTCCAGCAGGACAATGAATGACCCTCGACATACTCATAAAGCGTCACTGGAGGGGTTTAACACTAGAATCCCTGAAGCCTACGAAAAAACTTGTAATCCCGGCCCACCTCAAATCCCTTTGCACCTCTCCATTCAGTGTCTTTTGTGTTGTAAATGTGTCAATCAGCACAAGCGGCAAGCCACCTGCTATTCCATCAGTTGGGAAAAAAGCTCTCCCAGCTCAAGTCTGTTTATCTGGGTGTGAGGTGCCTGGAGTTGCATAAGGTAAATAATATATTGTTATTTGCAATACATGCATTTCATGTGTGTTCCGTGTCTACAACGATATGGATAAGTGTAGGATGACAAGAAATGCTGAACACGTAACGAAAACAGAAACTTTTTTCATGTTATAGTACTAATGACAAAATTTTGACATGGAGTGTATAATATGCGAAAGTCCAAATATCAAATAAACACTTTCACAAAAGGTACACGTATAACAAAACAAGTGTGCTTTTATTCAAGAATATAACCAAAGAATTTGAAATCGGGTTAGGGTACGACATTGACACGACCGCTAGGCTGGTGCAGAGGTTAGAACTGCTGACTCGTAATCAAGAGGTCGCGGGTTCGATTCCAGGCCCTTACTAGATTTACCGTTTTGAATAGTGAGCTGCTCTTATTGATGCTATTATACAATAAAAACATACATATGGGCGGCATGGGGGCGCAGTGGGTAGCGCTGCTGCCTCGCAGTTGGCAGACCTGGGGACCTGGGTTCGCTTCCCAGGTCCTCCCTGCATGGAGTTTGCATGTTCTCCCCGTGTCTGCGTGGGTTTCCTCCGGGCGCTCTGGTTTCCTCCCACAGTCCAAAGACATGCAGGTTAGGTGGATTGGCGATTCTAAATTGGCCCTAGTGTGTGCTTGGTGTGTGGGTGTGTTTGTGTGTGCCGTGCGGTGGGTTGGCACCCTGCCCGGGATTGGTTCCTGCCTTGTGCCCTGTGTTGGCTGGGATTGGCTCCAGCAGACCCCCGTGACCCTGTGTTCGGATTCAGCGGGTTGGAAAATGGATGGATGGACATACATTTGATTTGAGTCTGTAACAGACGGTGTAAATTTATGGTACTTGTAAAAGTTAGTGGTTTTTTTTTTTATTATTATTCAGTTTTATTGTCTCAATTGCGTTCACGCTCCCCCCGATGTGACACTGCAGTTTTCAAATAAAGACATGCTATAACAGAGGTGAACTCAGATGAGGACGAGGGTTCTACATCCGAGAAAGAGAACAAAAGTTCTCTTTGCAAAAAACCACCACTCACAAATAAGAACAAAGCAGCTGCACCAGACGTAAAGGCAAAAGATGGCACCATTTGGATGCAGTAAGAGGTCGGGCATCATCCTGCCAGTCAGTCTGCTACACGCATGTCCTTCAACAAAACAGCAGGGCCTACCAAGCTCGCCCGGGATTACGACTTTATCCGTAGCCTTCAGGAATTCTAGTGTTAAAGGAAAACATCTTGGAATGGCCGAATCAAAGCCCAGACCTCAATCCAATGGAGAATCTGTGGCATGACGATGGCTGAACACCAAGGCAACCCATCAAACTTGAAGACATTGGAGCAGTTCTGCCTTGAGGAACGGAGGAAAATCTCAGTAGCCAAGTGTGCTACTGAGTGTGAGACACTCGACAGGAGACTTGCAGCTGGAATTGCAGTTCTACAAAGTAGGGGGGGGGGGGGGAATACTTATGCACACGCAGGATTTATGGTTTATTGTCTTTTTGTCACAACAAAAAATATGTTGCACCTTTAAAGTGGTAGACATGTGTCAAACAAATGATGCTAACCTCCCCAAAAATCCATTTAAATTTCAGGTTGCAATGTGACAAAACAGGACAAACACTTTCACACAACGCTGTATATGCTTAATCATCAGAAAGCTGTTTCTTTTTTAAAGTACAGTAATCCCTCCTCCATCACGGGGGTTGCATTCCAGAGCCACCCGCGAAATAAGAAAATCCGCGAAGTAGAAACCATATGTTTATATGGTTATTTTTATATTGTCATGCTTGGGTCACAGATTTGCGCAGAAACACAGGAGGTTGTAGAGAGACAGGAACGTTATTCAAACACTGCAAACAAACATTTGTCTCTTTTTCAAAAGTTTAAACTGTGCTCCATGACAAGACAGAGATGACAGTTCCGTCTCACAATTAAAAGAATGCAAACATATCTTCCTCTTCAAAGGAGTGCGCATCAGGAGCAGATCATGTCACAGAGATAGAGAAAAGCAAACAAATCAATAGGGCTGTTTGGCTTTTAAGTATGCGAAGCACCGCGGCACAAAGCTGTTGAAGGCAGCAGCTCACACCCCCTCTGTCAGGAGCAGGGAGAGAGAGAGAGAGAGAGAGAGAGAGAGAGAGAGAGAGAGAGAGAGAGAGAGAGAGACAGAGTTTGTTTTTCAAGCACAAATCAATACGTGCCCTTCGAGCTTTTAAGTATGCGAAGCACTGTACAGCATGTCGGTTCAGGAAGCAGCTGCACAAAAGATAGCAACGTGAAGATAATCTTTCAGCATTTTTAGACGAGCGTCCGTATAGTCTAGGTGTGCGAACAGCCCCCCTGCTCAATCCCCCTACGTCAGGATCAGAGAAAGTCAGCGCAAGAGAGAGAGAAAAGTAAGCTGGGTAGCTTCTCAGCCATCTGCCAATAGCGTCCCTTGTATGAAATCAACTGGGCAAACCAACTGAGGAAGCATGTACCAGAAATTAAAAGACCCATTGTCCGCAGAAATCCGCGATATATATTTAAATATGCTTACATATAAAATCCGCGATGGAGTGAAGCTGCGAAAGGCGAAGCGCGATATAGCGAGGGATTACTCTATATACTTTGTTCTTAAATGACAATTTACAAACAATGGCCAAAATACCAAATACTATGATACAGCTTTTGACAGCTAGAAGAGTTCATCTGGTAAACCAAAGACCCCCCGAGTTCGACTGCCGTCTCAGGGAGGGTAAGTGGCTGATTTTGGGGGCAATTGTCCTGAACAGAGACTAGCAGTCAGATGCACCATAACAATGATACGAGAAACACAAAGAGAGGATGACTCTGATATGGAAATTAAAGGAACCAAAATGGAAGAAAGTCCACCTCGACCCACCGCCCCACTCCCTCTTCTCCCTCCCTCCGTATCAGTCAGTTGGCTAAGATGTTGATGAAAAACAGCACTTACTTCAATGGGTGACTTGGAATACTTCAGCATCCCGTTATCCAGGGCGAAGAACCGCTGCAAGACAGGAGGAAAATGCTTTGGTCACAGAGGCCACAATTACATTAAAAACTCGTCGGGACAGATAAAGGCAAACAAATGAAATATTACAGTCATAGCCAAAAGTTTTGAGAATGACACAAACATTGGTTTTCACCAAGTTTGCTGCTTCAGTGTTTTTAGATCTTTTTGTCAGATGTTTCTATGGTAGACTGAAGTAGCATTACAAGCATTTCAGAAGTTTCAAAGGCTTTTAGTGACAATGACATGAAGTTTATGCAAAGAGTCCATATTTGCAGTGTTGGCCCTTCTTTCTTTTTCAAGACCTCTGCAATTTGCCCTGGCAGGCTGTCAATCAACTTCTGGGCCAAATCCTGACTGATTCTTGTATAATCAATGCTTGGAGTTGGTCAGAATTGGTGGGTTTTTGCCTCTTGAGGATTGACCACAAGTTCCCAATGGGATTAAGGTCTGGGGAGTTTCCTGGCCATGGACCCCAAATATTGATGTTTTCTCCCCCAAGCCACTCAGTTCTCACTTTTACCTTCTGGCCCGGTGCTCCATCACACTGTTCTGGGATGATTGGGAGAAGTTGCTCTTGTAGGATGTTTTGGTCCCATTCTTTATTCATGACTGTGTTCTTAGGCCAAATTGTGAGTGAGCCCACTGCCTTGGCTGAGAAGCAACTCCACGTGACATGAATGGTCTCAGGATGCTTTACTGTTGGCCTGACACAGGACAGATGGTAGCGCCGCTCACCTTTTCTTTTTTCCCAAAAATCAGAAAGGGGAATGACTTGACCTCAGCAGTCCAATCCCAGAATATCAGTCTGTCCCTGATGTTTTTCTTGGCTTCTTTGCTGCCCTTATTGACACCCACCAGGCCATCCTCCAAAAGTCTTCACCTCACTCACACCTGCCTGCTACCATTCCTGAGACAGCTCTGCACCTGTGGTTCCCCAATCCTGAGACATGAATAAAGAATGGGACTAAAACATCCTTCACTTCTCCCAACCTTTCAACAACAGTTTGGTGACCAACAATGAACAATGCAGCATGATGGAGCACCGGACCATAAGGCAAAAGTGAGAACTAAGTGGCCCGGGTAACAAAAAATATAAATTTGAGGTCCATGGCCAGCAAACTCCCCATTGAGAATATATACTGTATATTTTATGGCCAAAGCCTGAAATCAACCAAAGTGGGAAGTGTCCGGCCAATGTTGCTGTAAATTGACCAGCCAATGTCCGATATTTCCTTGATTTCGGGATTTGGCCAGCCAGTTTGCGAAATAGCATGGGGCAATCGGCCAAAGTCGGAAGAAAAAAGGCATGAGCAGAGTTTGGTGGGTCTGTATAATTTCATACTTTATACCATCTCTTTACTTTATGGATATCAATCATCACTTGTTACAACAAGATGAACTTTTATGACAGTTTCTTACTTCTACATTTGCAGCGATTTGTTGCGGACTTAGTAGTGCAATTGCATCGAGTGTAGCCTTGGCCGTCGGTCAGTGATTGGGGAGACGCGATTGTTCGTAGTGATTTTTCTTCTGTGCCTATGGATTCCAGTGTGAGCAGTTTCTCGTGCAGAATGGAAAACTCACTTCTGGGATACAGTTGTTTGAGAACACCATGTTCTGTCCTCAGCATAATTAGTGTATGCGCCTTCCAGCAATATGTGTCATCACACCCCACAACACATGTTATACATGCCCTAAGACGTAACCTGTGAACTGAAAGCATTCATGTAGAATACTCTACAAATACGAGGAATACAGTACTCACAATGAAACCGCTGTGTTAGATAAGAAGAACAAGTCACAGAGGCAGGACCTCTTCCAAAAAGCAGCACACGAACGGAATATTACCGTCACAGCTTGGCACACATTGAATTTTGGCCAGGGATTTCCCGCCACTTCGCGAAATGGCCGTCCAAAGTAGCAAATACACTGGTCATTTCTAGGAACTGGACTTTGGCCACACCTCTTGGCCAAAATGCGAAATGGCCGGCCCATTCAAGAACTGGCAGAACTTTGTGTTTTGGCCGTAACATATACATTGTGGAATATGACCCGGACACAGACAGGCAGACACGGTAGATTTACCCCACACATGTTTATTTAGGGTCTCCATTACACAGATTCACTACTCACAACCCCAATACCCCTCAATCCAGGCCAACAGAATGCCTTCTTTCTCTTTTCTTCAGACCATCTCCTAATCTCCTCCAGAGACCTTGTCCACTCTTCCACCCGACTCAAGTCCATCTCTGAAGGGAGGCGGCCCCTTTAAATAAGCACCCGGATGTGCTCCAGGTGTGTTCCTGGCGATCCCCTACCGACACGCCCGTGTGGCGGAAGTGCCGGCTGTATCCCCGGAGGCACTCCGGGTGTCCCTGTTCCTCTTCCCCCCAGCACTTCCTGGTGTGGCGAAAGTGCTGGGGTCCAGGGTTCTCCAGATATTGGGGTGCCCCCTGGCGGTGACCACGGACCCCTACAGGGTTGAGCTTCCCAGCTCTGTACCCGTGGCCCCCAGGGCGGTCGCCCCCTCGAGGTCTGGAGGAGGCACAAGCCCTCCTCCGGTCTTCTCGGGCGTCCCAGGTGGGTACCACCCCCATCCGGGCACCACAACATATATATATATTACCTAGTAGGTAACCACCCATAAAAATCAGGTTGTCGAGACTCAGACTATGAATGCAATGAATGTAATTACTCCGGACCTACAGGCTGTCAAATAAATGAGCCACACGCCGTGGTGCAGCATAAAGGGGCTTCGTCTCTGACACTGATGTCGGAGGTTCAATTCCCTGAGAGGGGAGCAGTAGAGTGTGTACGCCTGATGAGCCCAAATGAGGGTGAAACACGCGTTGCATACTCTTTGCTTTATTTGACAGTAAACTATGCAACATATATATATATATATATATATATATATATATATATATATATATATATATATATATATATAAAACCTGTGGTGGGCTGGCGCCCTGCCCAGGGTTTGATTCCTGCCTTGCGCCCTGTGTTGGCTGGGATTGGCTCCAGCAGACCCCCGTGACCCTGTAGTTAGGATATAGCGGACTGGATAATGGATGGATGGATATATATATATATATATATATATATATATATATATATACAGTATATATATATATATATATATATATATATATATATATATATATATATATACACACACAGTATATATAGTCACGCATGTGCGCATAAGTGACAGGGTAAAGGGCTCTAGTGACTGTGACTCACTGTATCTTAACGCCTTTCTCTCTTCCACCCTCTGCAGACCAGATGATTGACAGTCCTCCTGGACCCACCTCTTCCTGCTGGGAGGACTTCAAACTGAAAGCTCCACCATACTGCCCAGTTATGCCCTGGACTCTTGACTGAAAAGACCTCTATACAATTATTTATTTGTTTTTTTCAATTTACTTGCGATCCAGTTATACATAGTTACTAGGGAGGTACCCTAACTCTTTATCGTTGTCCTTTTGATTCTCTTACAATATATATACATGCACCCAGCAGGGGGTGCTCTTTCTTCTTGATTCAGAATTGACTAAAACCAATACCATCCCTTTTGTACCAATGAATGACAATAATAATAATAATAATAATAATAATATTAATTAGAAGAGAGAAATATGGTACAAGAAGAGATACTGTATATATATTTAACTTGCTTTAAAAAATAACATTCGTTCCCAGAATACAATGCACAATCCTGTATGCATACATATTCAGGCCAGAAAGAAGCAAAGGGACATCACAGCCAAGTGGGAGAATGCTGACAAATTGATGTCCCATCCAGCAGTAAGGAATGTCGGTGGCATAGTGAGACGCTTCTAATGTTGTGCTGGATCCTCATCATTATACACACTCACACAATTACATATTCATAGAATTCATGTCAGATATGGGTGACTACCAGAAGAACTGGCTGGTTATTTACAGTATACCTTCACAGACTCTGTGTTTTTCAACCATATTGGTCAAGCAGACATCAGCACTTTTTAAAATCACCTACTTGTGTCCTTCACATGTTATCTGTCCATCTCCCTAACCTGACTTACAGCTGTCATTTGTCAATCTCTCTAGCAGTCACTCTCTCTCTCGGCTGAAATGCATGACTTTATTAAATAAATTTCACAAATTACATTTGGCCCAAATAATTTTTTGCTACAATATATATATATATGTATTATACACTATATATATATATATATATATATATAGTAGCTGCCAAATAATACAAAGAGTACACAACACATGCTGAATCCTAATTGGGGCTCATCAGGTGTACACACTTTTATTTCCCCTTGTGGGTATCAAACCTCAAATGTCAGCACCGAAGCAAAGCATCAGACATTGCACCACAGTGGCTGGTTCACTTATTTGAAAAGGGTACTTACACTTGTGGTTGGTCAGCCAGTAGGCAGACATCCGCCATGCCCTCTCAGGTGCAATAAGCATAGTATATCAGTATATATAGTATGGAAAAAAGAAATGAGCATTATAAACACAAAACATGTATTTACATATACTGTATATATACAGTGGTACCTCGGTATACATCTGCTTTGGAATAAGTCCAACTTGGTATACGTCCTGTTTGGACGCAAAAAATTTTGCTTGGCAATACGACTTGAGTGCTAGAACCACGGTTTTCAAACTTTTTTTGAACAAGTACCACTCCGCGAGGACCAGTAAACTGAAGTACCACTGTCAATGAATCGTTAATTTACGCCCGTGTTGTTTTGAAGAAAAAGTCACTATAATCACTATAATGACTATAATTATGACGTTAAAGTGCCTAATAAAAGCCAGCTTGGAGTCTTCCATGCATTTACAGTAGTATACTTATACTATATATGATTATATGCTGCGGTGGGTTGGCACCCTGCCTGGGATTGGTTCCTGCCTTGTGCCCTGTGTTGGCTGGGATTTGCTCCAGCAGACCCCCGTGACCCTGTGTTAGGATTCAGCGGGTTGGAAAATGGATGGATGCAACATATTGGCATTCTAGCAACATCGATTCGTGGAAAATAAAGGACCACACGAGTACCACCTGGCATGACTTGAAGTACCATCAGTGGTATGCGTACCAAAGTTTGAAAACCGTGGTGCTAGAACACCGTATGTGGTATAGCGGGTCCGCGGTTTCCAAAAAAGGGCCAGGTTTTAACCTGTATAGCCGTGTCGTTCTCCGTGGGCGCGATAATGATGTAGTTGGAGCGAGTCGCACCTGCACAGGTGGGCTGTGATCGGGAAGAGTGAGACTGCATTTTTAACCTCGGATTTTATCGGATTTATTTATTGTTGTTTTTATCCCCACTGAACACTTGTTTTTACTGATATTTACTAAATAATTATTTATTGAAACCAGATGCACTGCACTTTTTGTTTGGACACTGATTTTTGTTTTAAATAAAATCACTTGGCATTCTTGCACTATCCCCTGGCTTTGTCAGCTCATCTCGGTGACATTACCGATGCTGTCGGGTTCAGGGCTCCCCGTAAGGACGTATGGGAGCGTGGAACGGACCTGCATCGTCACACCACGCGCTACCCTACGCTGCCCACGAGCGTCAGTACGCCAGTTGCTAGCATTCAGTGAACAACCCGCGCTATAACTCTATGTGAACTTTCATGTGATTTTGTGTTTTTTCGCATAAATTTGAATTGATTCTTGAAAAGTACGAAGGTGGCATGCATATCCGGAACATGGCTGCTGCATACCATATGCCAAGAATGACGGTATCTACGATTGTGAAAAACAAAGACGTTATTAAAAAGTAAAGTGAGGTTAAATTTTCATTTATTTTATCTAATTGCTTTTATATTTATGTATTTTAGTATTAAGCAGTGTTTAAATTATTTTATACAACCCCATCAATGTATATAATATGCTAATAACAATAGGATTTTTTTTTCACGGGAACGGATTAATCATTTTCCCTTTATTTCTTATGGGATAAATTTGTTTAGTATACGTCCTGTTTGGTATAAGTTAAAGGATCTGGAATGGATTAAGGACGTATACCGAGGTACCACTGTATATATATATGAGTGAGAGAGAGAGAGATGAGAAATGTTATGTGTTGGTATGGACAGGGGGGTGTATTTCGTATTGCTATTTGCTTGCTTTACCAACATGCAATATATCGCCACTCTCTGTCACCACGATATCCAAGACTTAATTGAAATATAGAATTTCATGTTATTTAGATGGATTGGGGAAGATTCACAAAGGTATTAACAAACGAGAGGAGATGTGATGGCTATGCAAGGATATAAAGGGTGGGATGAACACAAGCATATCATGGAGTACCCATCAGTGGTAGACTGTATGAACAAGCATGAGGAAGGCGCTATACAAATAAAATGTATTTATGTTTTTATTATGACTGTCTACTGGTAGATTTGGGTGAGTTTATTTATATTTAGGCATTGACAAACATAGTGGAGTAAATCCATATAGGGAGTGTCTGTTCAGATCCATGACATCATTAGCCCATGGATGTGTGTTAATGAATATAAAGAGTTGGACGGCTGTGGAACTGGGGAACTCACACGCCAGCCTCGGGGCGTAACTTACATCTGCTTAGTTAGCGAACAAGAGATTGTTTTTTTTCTATAATTTTCTTGATTTTGCGACTTCTCTCATCGCACTGAGTTATAGTTCACTTGCAGGAGTGATAGATTTGCGATAATCTGAGAGAGAGGCTGTGGGCCAAGGGGAGGGGGAAGCGTGACGTCAGGAGTGTGAGAAGTGTGGTTAAGATGCATACAGAAGTGCAGTAATTCCTTTTCAATTACTGTAAGATCACATACAACAAAGATGAAAAACTTTCAAGGGTTATTTCTTAGGAAGGTGGTGATCAGAGCGAAATGGGACACTACCTTGTGCCAGCCTTTTAGGGGCCATTTCCGCTTCTTCAGCATGAACCCTTCATGTTTCTCTGGTTTCTGGACGTTGGTTTGGCCAATCTTGAGTCCTTCAATGATTTCCCAGCTGTCCCCTTCCTAAATGATCAAAACACATTTTAGTATAATATAATATAATATAATATAATATAATATAATATAATATAATATAATATAATATAATATAATATAATATAATATAATATAATATAATATCTGCAGTGGGTTGGCACCCTGCCCGGGATTGGTTCCTGCCTTGTGCACTGTGTTGGCTGGGATTGGCTCCAGCAGACCCCCGTGACCCTGTGTTCGGATTTAGCAGGTTGGATAATGGATGGATGGATAATATAATATAATATAATATAATATAATATAATATAATATAAAGCCCTGCTGGGGCCTCATCTGGAGTCCTGTGTGCAGTTTTGGTCTTCTGTCTACAAAAAGGACATAGCAGCACAAGTAAATGTCCAGAGATGAGCGACTCGGCTGATTCAGGGCTACAGGGGATGAGTTCTGAGGAAAGATTAAAAGAGCTGAGCCTTTACAGAGATTAAGAGGAGACCTGACTAAAGTGTTTAAAATGATGAAGGGAATTATTCCAGTGGATCGAGACAGTGACTTTAAAATTAGTTCATCAAGAACACGGGGACACAGTTAGAAACTTGTTAAGGGTAAATTTCGCACAAACATTAGGAAGGTTTTCTTCACACAGAGAACCACAGATACTTGGAATAAGTGACCAAGTAGTGCGGTAGAAGGTAAGACTTGAGGGACTTTGAAATGCTGACTTGATGTTTTTTTAGAAGAATTAAGTGGATAGGACTGGCGAGCTTTGTTGGACTGAATGGGCTGTTCTCGTCCAGATTGTTCTAATGTTCTAATAATATACCATGCCTACATACTTTCTGCCACCCATATAATTTGTTTAAGGGTTGCAGGGTGCTAGTGCCAATCTCAGCAACACTGGGCCAACAAGGTTTTGAGACAACGCCGGACAAGGTGCCAGTTAATTCGCTGGGCCAACTTATGCACACGATTTCACTGGTCTGTTTGGAGTCACCAATTAACTTAATCTGTAAATCTTTGGTGGATATGGGAGGAGAACCCATTCAAACACCTGGAGAACATGCAGACAATGACAGAGTGTGAGACTCCAACCAGAAAAGCTTGGTTCATGAGAAAGCAGCACTCATTGCTATGCCTCCCATAATACTATAAATTAATATGATACGAGGGTAAGTTGATAATTATATGCACTTTGGTGATGATTTTGTTTGGATTGGCTGTACAGCTTTCTCCACGCACATGTAGAAACTTGAACACAATGGTAAAGTTATGATTAATCAGACTTTCATGTTGTAAACTTGGCCGCTCCACACCCCATTTGCACAAAATAAGAGTAGTGACCTGTGATCTGCTTTTTATGGGCTCCTGGTATGGCAGAGGGCAGAGATCTGCGTCTGCTTATAAGAATCAGGGTAAGATCTTGCTTTTGGTTGTCGTGGACGGGTGCCCCACTACTTCTTCATTCTTAACACTTGTCTGATCACTTTGAACTTCTCAATTCATTCATCAACACTCCACCTTGGTAAAATGCTGTCTCCATATTGTGCTGAAGGGCTACTATGGATTTTGACCCCTGGTACACTTTCAGCCTATAAAGGGTGGATCACTACTCACAGCTCTTCTGTGGTGTAATCAGAGAGTGGAGCGGCCATGTTTATTTCTAGAACACAAACAGGAGAAAGTGACCGGTCAAGGACGACACTTTACTGCTGTGACCACAGACACATCGTGTCTATTGACTATGACCTGAATTTTAAATCACATATTAATCAGATTACTAGGACAGCATTTTTTCACTTAAGAAATATAATAAAAGTTAGACCTCTTATAACATTGCAAGATGCCGAGAAATTACTTCACACTTTTGTTTTCAGTCGGCTAGATTACTGTAACACGCTCCTCTCAGGACCACCCAAAAAAGACATCAATCAATTACAACGAGTGTAGAATGCAGCTGCCAGAATCTTAACTAGGCAAAGAGAATCTGAGCACATCACCCCAGTCTTAGCGTCACTACACTGGTTACCTGTGCCATTTAGAATTGACTTTAAAATACTGCTTATGTTTTACAAAGCCATAGATAGATAGATAGATAGATAGATAGATAGATAGATAGATAGATAGATAGATAGATAGATAGATAGATAGATAGATAGATAGATAGATCAGTATAAAAGGCACTATAATTCAAATAGTGATAGAAATATATGAGAAGCACTATACAATACAAGCAGTGATGGATTTGAAAGGTACTGTATAAAATAGTCAATAGTGAAAAAAAGGAATAAAATGCATTAAATGATGCAAATAATGATATATGTGAATAAAACTATACATTGTACAATTAATTATACATAGATATTAAAGGCATTATATGTTCCAATTAGTGTTATATACAGTACATATTAAAGGCACCATAAAATACAGTTTGTGATAGATAAGTATAAAAGGTGCCAGGTTGATGCAAGCATTGATAGATATAAAAGGTATACAATAAAATTCAAGTAGTGATAAATAGGTATGAAAGGTATAATATAAATAGTGATAGATATTTATGAAAGGCACTACATATAGTTAAGACAGATATGAATGGTACTATATTGTACATGTAGTGCATAGATGAAAAGGCACTGTATAATTCAAGTTAAGACACATAGGCTTTAAAGGTGCTATACAATGCAATAGATAGATAGATAGACAGATAGATAGATAGATAGATAGATACTTTATTAATCCCAAGGGGAAATTCACATAATTCAATAATATATTTATAAATTCAATAATCTGCTCCATTTTATATCTCAGAATGTCTGTCACCTTACACTCCAAATTGTAACCTCAGATCTTCAAATGAGGGTCTGCTTTGAATTTCAAGAGCTAAACTTAAAAGAAGTGGTGAGGCGGGCGGCCTTCTGCTGTTATGCACCTCAAATCTGAAATATCTTACCGATAGAAATTCTCCAGACTAATACAGTGGAGCACTTTAAAAAATGGATAAAAGCTCTTTATTGTAACATGGCTTTCTCAGAGCTTCATTTTAGTTTAATCCTGACACTCTGTATATGCATTTAATTATCAATATCATTCCTGGTAGCTCCATAATCCATACTAACCCCTACTTTCTCTGCTGTTCTTGTTCCGGTTTTCTGTGGTGCTGATCTGCGCCAACACCACCAACTTGATCAAAGCACCGTGATGTCCCTACATTGATGGATTAAAGGCCAGAAATCCAAATGACCATCATCCATGTGAACCCTGAATATAATGAGGACTGATTGTGAGGTCATTTATGTCAGGTAGAATGCCTAGAGGGGGCCCGGTGGTCTCGGAACCCCTGCAGATTTTATTTTTTCTCCAGCCGTCTGGAGTTTTTTTGCTTTTTCAGTCCTCCCTGGCCATCGGACCTTACTTTATTCCATGTTAATTAGTGTTCCCAAATTCTATTGTCTTATTTATTTTGTCTTTTTTCTCTTTCTTCATTATGTAAAGTACTTTGAGTGACATCATTTGTCTGAAAATGTGCTATAGAACTCCCACAGTCCAAAGACATGCAGGTTAGGTGCATTGGCGATTCTAAATTGTCCCTAGTGAGTGCCTGGTGTGTGTATGTGTGCGCCCTACGGTGGGCTGGCACCCTGCCCGGGGTTTGTTTCCTGCCTTGCACCCTGTGTTGGCTGGGATTGGCTCCAGCAGACCCCCGTGACCCTGTAGTTAGGATATAGCAGGTTGGATAATGGATGGATGTGCTATAGAAATAAATGTTGTTGTTGTTGTGTTTCCACAAGTGTGTGGGAAAAGCTGTACAGCCAACCCAAACAAAATTACCACAAAAGAACAGAAAATTATTGCCTTACCCTCATATAATATGATGTAGTATAACGTGCAGGTAGTTACGTAGTCTTGTTTAAAGCCTACGTCTACCAAAAAACATCACGGGTCCACCACCGTCATCCTTCACTTACAAGCATGGAACAAAAAAACACTCACCTGCCTACTGTCCCTCTGAGAGGACGCCACAGAGGGGGTGGTCTTATGCACTGGGGTCGAACTCTTGTGCAGAGGGGTCGAGGCTTTCTCCTCAGAACTCATGGCGCTGGGCCGGCGAGCGCGCTGCTGAGAAGCCATTGGGAGCAGCAGCTCAGAAACACGCCAAGCTCAAACGGAAAAGCATTACTTCATGTTCAGCAAGGATGGAAGAGCCTCCATGAAAGGCCTGAAAATGAGAAGAAAAAAGAGAAGTTAATGAATGGGTGCATCTCTGGGAGTGTGCCCACCACGTGGATAAGGGCCTGAAATTCACAGATTATCCTGTCACTTATATAACAGAGAGTGGACTGGGTGAAGGGGTGGTCTGTACCTCCGGAGACCAGGCCGCCGCCTGTGTTGAGTTTGCATTTGCATCTGATTTTCTCCCATTTCCCCGAGATTCATATTTTAGGCTTTTGGAAAGTCTTAATCGAGGTACTGCAAGGTTGTTCTTATATGTGCACTGTGGTGGGTCCATCTTGGGGTGACTCCTGCTGAGGATATAAAGGATCCACTCAGGTCTACGAGGGACAGTAGGTGTTTCCATGCAGGTGAGTGCATGCAGTGGTGCCCACCGCCAACATGGTCAGAGACCAGGCCTTGTGATCTCAGTTTTAGCAACAAATAAGTGAAAACCACAAACAAAATGGCCAGCGACTAGCAATAAGTAAAACACAAGGTGAGTCAAATTATGTTAACATTTGAATGGCGGAAACAATTTATTCACAAAACATGCTTCATATGTGCAAGAAGATTTACAGGAATGTCTCAGCCTGTTCGCCGTCATGTTCAGCACACAAAAACCAATGAGCAACAGTATAATTTAAAGCCCAGACACACATTTCGCGCAGAGTAGATGATACCACAGTTCGTACTCGGGAGTGGTCTACCCTTGACTTTCTCGTATACTCAGATATGGGGATGGATATTTGAGGAGTAAACCGCAAGACAATGATAATATTTTTATATTATGTACATTAAGGAACCATCAACAACAAATCAAATTAAATTAAATTAATAATATATTGAACAATTATTATAAAAGTAAAGTTGAATAAATCAGACTCGGCAGCTGCATGAATGAAAGGTAAAGTACCACTACCAGATAGCGGAAATAGCCCAAAAGTTGATAGAAATCTATGTTTTGTATCTAATACTTGTATGCAAAATTTATTTTGACCCAAGTGAAAGCGAACTCAAGTCATCATGTTTACACGCACACACAGACATAATTCCAAAAATGGTATTTTTCAGACTCGGGGAGGTCTAAATCATGAAGATTCATCAAAATCTCGAGGTCAAATTTTTGGACGACTACAATACTTTCCCTATACGAGAAAGTAAAAAGTCAAAATTGGTTTGCGAGAAAAACACGTTTAAGGACCACCGCCTTAGAGAGCTCTTCTGATCTTGATATGGTGACACCATACATGTCAATAGCAGGGAGGACATGAGGCCTCCTGATGTTCTTTTTCGTGGGCTGCTCCACAATTCGCTCTCACCATCACTCTGATACAGCGGGTTCATCTTTGTCTGGTCACACAACACTTTTTCTACACAGTCGCCCCATGTTTGGACACAGCTCACCCAAAATTGGACAACAGAAGATTGGAAAAACGTTGCCTGATCTGATGGGTCTCCATTTGAATGGTAAGGTCAAAATTTGGTATCACAAACATGAAAGCATGGGTCCATCCTACCTTGTATCAATGGTTCAGGATGCTGCTGGTGGTGTTATGGTGTGGGGGATATTTTCTTGGCACACTTTGGGTCCCTTAGTACCAACTAAGCATCATTTAAATGCCACAGTAATGTTGCTGACCATGTCCATCCCTTTATGACCACAGTGTCCCCATCTTCTGATGAATCATTCCAGCGGGATAACCCGCCATATCACAAAGCTCAAATCATCTCCAACTGGTTTCTTGAACATGACAAGGAGATCACTGGACTCAAATGGCATCCACAGTCACCAGATCTCAATCCAATAGAGCACTTTTGGGAGGTGATGGGATGGGAGATTCGCATCATGGATGTTCAGCCGACAAATTAGCAGCAACTGTGTGATGCTATCAGGTCAATATGGAGCAAATTCCCTGAGGAATGTTTCCAGCACCTTAAATTGAATTTATCCTGTGAAGAATTACGGCAGTTCTGAAGACAAAAGGGGGTATTAGTAAGGTGTACCTAATAAAGTGGCCGGTGAGTATATGATGAAAACGTCAACAATTTCCATGGGGTGTACTTACTTTTGCACATGACTGTATAACACTTGAATAAACACGTAATTTTTTTCCTCCTGCCTCTTTGACTCTTCTATACCGCTGCCAAGGTCCAAAATATGGCAGGCAGTTTAACATGAGGACTATGGCAGAAATTTCTGGCATTTTATTCAGGTCTATGAAATAAAGAGTGTGGGGTGGGGGGGGCGTCACCATAGGACTCCACCGTGACAAACAGGTGGAGAAGTACTTTAGACCCCCTGTTTGATAGAAAGACTCCAGAGTTACTAGTAATGGCCAGTAGCCTTGTTGCTTTCCCTTTATTTCAGACTCCACCTGCGTATTAGTGAAACAGGTCAGTGAGGAGGGCCCTGCCTGGCTCCCCACTGCTGACGTCACTATTCCCCGTGAATATATCGCTCCTGCAAGCGAACTATGATTCTTAGCGCAATGAGAGAAGTCGCAAAATCAACCGGAATGTTCAAGCAAATTCTAGAAAAAAAACCCGATCCAAATCCGTGAAGTAGTTCTCTTGTTTGCTAGATAAGCGGATGTAAGGTACGCTCTGAGGCTGGCGTGTGAGTGAGAAGGGCCCCGCCAACCACCACCCCAGGACCCGCTGCGTGTCTCTCGGATTCGCGCAATTAAAATCGGTATCGCAAGCAAACTATGATACTTAGCGCAATGAGAGAAGTCGCAAAATCAAAGGGAATGTTCAAGCAATTTATATAAAAAAAACGATCTAAATCCGTGAAGTAGTTCTCTCGTGAAAAGCGGACAGACATACAAACAGACAGATGTTGGATTTTATATATACAGTGGTGTGAAAAACTATTTGCCCCCTTCCTGATTTCTTATTCTTTTGCATGTTTGTCACACAAAATGTTTCTGATCATCAAACACATTTAACCATTAGTCAAATATAACACAAGTAAACACAAAATGCAGTTTGTAAATGATGGTTTTTATTATTTAGGGAGAAAAAAAATCCAAACCTACATGGCCCTGTGTGAAAAAGTAATTGCCCCTTGTTAAAAAATAACCTAACTGTGGTGTATCACACCTGAGTTCAATTTCCGTAGCCACCCCCAGGCCTGATTACTGCCACACCTGTTTCAATCAAGAAATCACTTAAATAGGAGCTGCCTGACACAGAGAAGTAGACCAAAAGCTAGACATCATGCCAAGATCCAAAGAAATTCAGGAACAAATGAGAACAGAAGTAATTGAGATCTATCAGTCTAGTAAAGGTTATAAAGCTATTTCTAAAGCTTTGGGACTCCAGCGAACCACAGTGAGAGCCATTATCCACAAATGGCAAAAACATGGAACAGTGGCGAACCTTCCCAGGAGTGGCCGGCCGACCAAAATTACCCCAAGAGCGCAGAGACGACTCATCCGAGAGGTCACAAAAGACCCCAGGACAACGTCTAAAGAACTGCAGGCCTCACTTGCCTCAATTAAGGTCAGTGTTCACGACTCCACCATAAGAAAGAGACTGGGCAAAAACGGCCTGCATGGCAGATTTCCAAGACGCAAACCACTGTTAAGCAAAAAGAACATTAGGGCTCGTCTCAATTTTGCTAAGAAACATCTCAATGATTGCCAAGACTTTTGGGAAAATACCTTGTGGACTGATGAGACAAAAGTTGAACTTTTTGGAAGGCAAATGTCCCGTTACATCTGGCGTAAAAGGAACACAGCATTTCAGAAAAAGAACATCATACCAACAGTAAAATATGGTGGTGGTAGTGTGATGGTCTGGGGTTGTTTTGCTGCTTCAGGACCTGGAAGGCTTGCTGTGATAGATGGAACCATGAATTCTACTGTCTACCAAAAAATCCTGAAGGAAGAATGTCCGGCCATCTGTTCGTCAACTCAAGCTGAAGCGATCTTGGGTGCTGCAACAGGACAATGACCCAAAACACACCAGCAAATCCACCTCTGAATGGCTAAAGAAAAACAAAATGAAGACTTTGGAGTGGCCTAGTCAAAGTCCTGACCTGAATCCAATTGAGATGCTATGGCATGACCTTAAAAAGGCGGTTCATGCTAGAAAACCCTCAAATAAAGCTGAATTACAACAATTTTGCAAAGATGAGTGGGCCAAAATTCCTCCAGAGCGCTGTAAAAGACTCATTGCAAGTTATCGCAAACGCTTGATTGCAGTTATTGCTGCTAAGGGTGGCCCAACCAGTTATTAGGTTCAGGGGGCAATTACTTTTTCACACAGGGCCATGTAGGTTTGGATTTTTTTTCTCCCTAAATAATAAAAACCACCATTTACAAACTGCATTTTGTGTTTACTTGTGTTATATTTGACTAATGGTTAAATGTGTTTGATGATCAGAAACATTTTGTGTGACAAACATGCAAAAGAATAAGAAATCAGGAAGGGGGCAAATAGTTTTTCACACCACTGTATATAGATTATACAATTATATGAAATACTAGCTGTCCCCCGTGGCTCCGCCTGCATAGCAGTGTAAAAGGACAAACTTTACAAATCAATAAACAAATAGGTATCGCTCCAACATATGGTAAGAGGTAGAGTGACTCAAACAGAGGCTGGCACGTGAGTGAGTGAGGAGGGTCCTGCCCGACTCCCCACTCCTAACGTCACGCTTCCCCCTCCCCTCGGCCCACTGCGTCTCTCTCGGATTACCACGAATAAATCGGTGCCGCAACCAAATTATGATACTCAGAATGATAAGAGAAGTCACAAAATCAACCGGAGTGTTCAAGCAATTTAAAGAATAAAACCCGATCTCAATCCGTTAGTTTTCTTGTGAAAAGTGGACAGACAGACAGACATTGAATTTAATAATAATAATAATAATAAAATAATATAATTCATTACATTTATATAGCGCTTTTCTCAGTACTCAAAGCGCTATCCACACAGGGAGGAACCGGGAAGCGAACCCACAATCTTCCACAGTCTCCTTACTGCAAAGCAGCAGCACTACCACTGCACCACCTTGGAGGAATTTTATATATATACCAGTAACGGCGTACTGCACGATAACGTGCAGTGAATACACTGGACTTGAGCGTTCATAGTTTTCATCCTCTGTCTCTGTTTAGCATTCGTTTGCTCAGAGGTTGATGCGCTTGCTGCTTCCTGATCAGTTCTTCTTTTCTCCACCCTAGCGGTCCGCTGCTTCTCTTCTTTTGTCGGCATCTTTTCGCGTTAAAACTGATTAAGTTAGTTTTTGTGTTGCAATTACGTAGTATGTTTTTCATAATTTTTCACTTAAGCTGGCACTTAAGTGTTCAATCTGCCTCAAGAATGATTAAAGATATGAAGAGGTAGGAAGGTGCTAGGGAATGAGAATGATGCGCGTACGCATGCGCCACACGGCCGCCCTGCTGCGCGCTACCGAGAGTCGATTCTACAATAAAGTAAAATAAAAATAAAAATCATCCCCCCGAAAGCGGATAGTAGACATCACGTAGTATATGTGTACCAAATTTCAGGTCAATAGGTCAAACGGTTTGTGAGCTACAGCCATGGTAGCGTATTATATAGAAAGATAGAAATGGAGTTCTGCTTTAAATTAGGGTCAGGGTTATGAATGTCTAGCCTTGGGAATTGGGAGACATTTTTTTTTGTTCTTTATTTCGCCTTATACAATGTCTTGCATTAGGAATTTGTTAGTTTTCGCATACCCCTTGGGGTCAGAGTGTAGGGTCAGCCATTGTACAGCGCCCCTGGAGCAATTACAGGTTAAGGGTCCAGCAGTGTAGGATCTCTTTTGGCAGTGATGGGGATTTGAACCGGCAACCTTCTGGATACCAGCGCAGATCCTTGGCCTCAGAGCCACCACTCTGCCCATTAAATACACCTCTCTGGGTGAGTTCCCTTAGGGTTTGGGTTAGTTTTGATTGAGTAAATTACCATTCATGCGTATTTTTTATTCCATAAAGGAAATTTAAATAGCTACTTTGTGTTTCCTTAGAGTCTTTCTCGGGTTTGAGATTTATTCAGGCATACCACACACATTACTGAAACCTTCTCTTTGCTCATCCCTTCTGGTCACATCATTAAGCACGACTGGCCAGAGGCACCCTAAAGTGTGCGCCAACCTCACCAACATTGGTCTGATGTTTCTTTTCTTCTCTGCTCTCCAGCTCTCTATGGCGTGTGATTAATGTGCCGTGAACGCAGGATCGCTGCTTTTTACTGCAAAACGCAAAGACACCGAAACCCTCTTGCGTTCAGCAATTTAATAAATGCGAAAGATGTCCTACTGCGCACTGTCACGGCTCGGGTCTTTACTCAACTTTACATGAATAAATGCTTCCAAATGAGTGAAAAAAAATATGATGAGCATCAAAGGTATCCCCCTGGGAGAAGCTGCGACAAAGGCTACAGAGGAGCCATGATGAGTCAGACACAAGGGCCGAATCCAAACTTCACCAGCAATTAGGGAGACACTAAAATACAAACAAGACCACTGACAGCCCACCTTCTTTTCAGTACACGCATTGGGGGGGTAATTTACAGGCAGAGATTGTTGGCACAAGAGCCTTTAACTATGTATATTCAGGACATTTTTAGTAGTAGGTTTTGCAGTGTGAGTGACTAAGCCATTTTTAGGATGGCAAGGTGCCATCCTTGTTAGTGCTGCTGCCTCACAGTAACCCTTTTTTGCTCATTGGCCACATGCAGTTTGAATGTTCCTCTGTATCCGCTTGCAGTTTTTCCCTTTAAATTTAATTCTGAATTTATCTGTTGCATTCAGTTGCTACCTGAAGCCTCAAATTTCCCTCTTTTACTTTGACTGAAATTAAGAAAAAATATTACAGACGAGACGGGGCTAATGTCTGAATGAAACCACGCAGTTAATGTCATATTTAATTCTCCTCAGCCCTTCCTCTTGTGTAGAATTTGGTTCCTGACTGATAGTGACATCTGTTGGCAAAGAAAGATTAACGGATCTTGACTTTGCTGGCGATGCTGTGATCTTCGCAGACTCAATGGAGGCTCTGATCGGGGCGCTCGAGAGACTGAGTGAGGAGTCTGAGTGTCTGGGCTTCTGAGGGTCCGGATAAAAACCAACATCAGGCCTTTAATGACCTTGTGTGCACGGCCATCAGCAGTGTGTCTGTTTGCGGAGAGAGTGTCGACCTCGTCGAGAGGTTTACTTACCTCAGTAGTGACATTCATGACTCTGGTGACTCTTCCTATGAAGTCAGTAGACGGATTGAGAGAGCAATAACAATAACAATAACAACAATTCATTACATTTATATAGCGCTTTTCTCAGTACTCAAAGCGCTATCCACACAGGGAGGAACCGGGAAGTGAACCCACAATCTTCCACAGTCTCCTTACTGTAAAGCAGCAGCACTACCACTGCGCCATGCTGTGAGAGCATGGGGGGTCATAAGGTTGCTGGAAAGGGGTGTGTGGCGCTCCTGATATCTATGCAAAAGTACGAAGGTCCAAGTCTTTAGAGTCCTGGTGCTTCCTGCTTTGCTATATGGTTGCGAGAGATGGACGCTATCCAGTGACCTGAGATGAAGACTGGACTCCTTTGGTACTGTGTCTCTCTGGAAAATCCTTGGGTGCCACTGGTTTGACTTTGTGTTGCTCACAGAGTCCTGAATGAGGCACATTACCTGCATTGTGAGGGAGCGTCAGTTACAGCACTACGGCCATGTGGCGCGATTACCCGAGGGTGATCTGGGTCGTAGGATACTCATTGTGGAGGACCCGAGTGGCTGGACCAGGCCAAGGGGATGCCCACGTAACACCAGGCTGTGGCAGACAGAGAGTCATTTCTGGAGTGTGGGACTGGACCACGGGTCTACCTGGGGGCTGCCAACCAGGATACCGAGCTGTTTCGTCATGTGGTGGGTGCGGCAACATGCTGTAACAGTGCATGCTCCCCAACCTGACCTGACATGACTGAACACTCATCTTTTCATTACTTTTTAATTACTTTCTTCTCTATGATGCAGTTCCTTGCTATAGCCCAACCTCTGCTATAGTACCAAATTTCTAGCTGACGCCTCAGCTAGGATGAACGTTACAGAAGCAGTGGCACACAGTTAAGCATCTACTATAACATTTAGTTCCCCATGTGGCAGGTGGCCGGGTGCGGCCCTCAATCAGCCGCCTATTTAAGGAGCCGCCGCCCTGCAATCAAGGCTGGAGTCGGGTGAGGAGGTGGACGAGGTCAGAGGAGGCGGCAAGGAGAGGCCCTGAGTGTGTATGTAGTGAAGAGACGGCTTGGAGGAGAAGCCAGGACTTTGGGAGACTGTTGGGGTTTGTTGGTGGCGGTGCACTTAGTGACTTATGTATAATAATAGTGTAAATAAACGTGGGGTGATGGACTGCAATGTGTCTGCCTGTCTGTGTCCGGGCTGTACCCTTCTACAGTGGCGTAGTCGGCAGGATGCTGCACCTGGCACAAGGTGCGGACCTGCATATAGTGAATTGTCTGTGGAAGGCCCGGCACAGCAGGCGAACTCACCCACGTGCCGCAGGGGCGGCGTGCACCGAACCCCGCAGAGAAATGTGGAGTTGCAGACCATGAGCGGTCTGCTTTCAGACTTTGTGTTTCAGGGGCAGCTTGGGAGCGCGGTGGCAGCTAGGAGAGCTGCCTGGAAGGAGAGGCTGCAGCCGCAGCAGCCGCGGAGCTGCCCAGAACCTCGCCCTCGAGTGTGGAATGAGGGTGAGGAGGCCGCAGACCGAAGGTCCCTCCTCGTAGCAGGCACGGGATTGGGCAGCGTGTCCTGTCCTCCCGCCAACGATTGGTCAGAGGCGGGAGCAGGGAATGTCCGTCTCGTGCCGAGAAGAAACCCGAGTGGGCAGCAAGGAAGTGTCCACAGAGAGCAGTCGGTGAGTGGAACTACTCGCGAGGTAAGCCCACCGCCGTCTGCTTCTCTCTCCTTGGCGGTGATATTGCAGGAGCTGCAAGAACAACTGCGCCTTGTGCTGTCGCCGCTGGCCGAGCGATGTGCCCTCCGGGCGGAGACGCTGGAATCAGGAGGGATGGCAGTGGCGTCGGATCGAGAGCCGCAGGCAGAAGAGGATCGGCGCACTGCAGGAGCTCCTGGACGGAGAGGCACAGCGGGGAAGGTAAGGGAGACCGACCCCGTTAAGCTCCGGACGCCAGCGAAGCTGGGTCTGCCCTCTTACAATGGGCAGATCCGAACCGCTGTGGCGTCACAAAGTAAATGGAGGAAGCGGCTTGGGGAAGCCAGTTCCTCCGATAAGCGAGGACATGCTGCTGGGTGCGCGTGTCCCGCAAAGGGCCATCCTCTGCGGAGGCAGAGGAGAATCCCGCAGCTGGAGAGGTGGAAACAGAGCGTGATCCCACTGGTGATTCCGTGGCGGGGAGCACGGACTGCTCGGGCTGGGAAGCCGAGAAAGGGAGCATCGGGGCGCCGATCAGGGCCGAGAGCGTTGGCCCAGCTGAGGACGAGCCGAGGGGCTGCGTCAGGGCAACGCCTCCGCCCTTGTTTTTCTTTTGAGTTTACAGGATCGGGCCCTAGGCTACAGTGTGTTGGCTTGCCGCCGAGGGGTTCACGTCCTCCCGGAATGGTTCGCTGGTCCCAGGAGGTCTCAGCTAGCGGGGGAGTCATGTGGCAGGTGGCCGGGTGCGGCCCTCAATCAGCCGCCTATTTAAGGAGCCGCCGCCCTGCAATCAAGGCTGGAGTCGGGTGAGGAGGTGGACGAGGTCAGAGGAGGCGGCAAGGAGAGGCCCTGAGTGTGTGTGTAGTGAAGAGACGGCTTGGAGGAGAAGCCAGGACTTTGGGAGACTGTTGGGGTTTGTTGGTGGCGGTGCACTTAGTGACTTATGTATAATAATAGTGTAAATAAACGTGGGGTGATGGACTGCAACGTGTCTGCCTGTCTGTGTCCGGGCTGTACCCTTCTACACCAGCTAAAGCACTGCCTCTTCTGTAACACTGAATTCCTGCTTGAAGCTCCGATTCTTCAGCAGCATGAGCTCCTAATAACAACATTTGAGCTTCCAAATGAAGCTCCACCTCTCCTATGGAATTAAGAGACATAGCTATATATGATATTTGGAATAACTCATTTTATGACCTGTATAGTACATTTTGGAAAACACTGTGGCACTGATGCAACATTATTCATATTCATTCGCATGCCTTCTTGCGGTTGTAATCAGTGACTGCGTTTTTTGTTTTTCGATCTTGCCAGTGTCCACTTTTGGGTGTATGGTGGTGTTTCTTTTGTACTCCAGGACATGCAGAGGAAAGAATAGTACAGAGAGGTCAGTTCCACGCTATATGCAATCATCAGATTTGAATGGTAACAGTTCCCACACACCCAAGGACCGTCCTTTCTGTGTTTACGACATGTGTACCTGTTGCAATGCACGCACTTCTCTCTATGCTGTGGTTACTATTACACTGAAGAGGCTGGGGGAGCGGCGGTCTTGGAACAGAAGCTTGTCGATGTTGCATCCCCTTTTGCTTTATCCATCGCCTTTTCTTGTAAGAAGCGACGACTGGTATCCGTCAATAAGGGCGCGCACAAAAAGGCGACCTCAATTGGGTGCGGCGAATAAAAGCGCACATAAATAAAAGCGACCTTCATAAGGGCGACCTCAATTGAGCGCCGAATAAAGACGCGCGTAAATAAAGGCGAGCTTCAAAAGGGCGACCTCAATTGAGCGCCGAATAACTGCACGCGTAAATAAAGGAGTGCTTCAAAAGGGTGACATCAATTGGGCGCAGAGAATAAAGGCAAAAATTATTACAGAAAATTTATTAGATATTGGCAATGATTGAACGTATAAAAAGGTGAAAGCAAGAATATTAAAACATCCAATTAATTAATGCATGAACTTCTAACGAACTACTCCTAACAAACTATTTCTAAAGCTCTCTATATTTCGTTGTTTTCAAAATTACAGAAAATTAGATTAAGGCAATGACTGAACGTATAAAAAGGTGAAAGCAAGTTACACTTGAAGCTGAAGATTGAAGATTGTGCAATGCCACGTAGATATTCGAGATGTGGTCTATTAGCATAATCAAGGACAATTGATTTAATTCGCTCCGAAGTGTCTCTGTAGGTCTTCCTTGGCTTTGGAATAGGCTGACCTGCAACAAGCTGTTCAAGACGCAGCTCAGTAAGGCTCTGCTCTTTCTTAAGGCCTTCGATCAATCTCCAGATACTTGGATGACACGCTCCCAGCAAGGATGAAAACGCCCGGTGCCATCCTTCAACGGAATTGTTGAATTTATTCAACGCTCAATTGAGGTTGCCCTTTTGAAGCTCGCCTTTATTCGGCGCTCAATTGAGGTTGCCCTTTTTGAAGGTCGCCTTTTTGTGCGCGCCCTTATTGAATAGAACCACGACGACTAAGTTCCTCTGCAAGGTGAGCAAAGAACGCTCGTCTTTTCTCAGTGGCCCTCGCGCATGCCTTGCACATCACGTGTGCGTTGATCGCCGCAAAGTCAAACGTGTTATAGCATAACCAACTGGCCAGATGCATGCCACCACCTGAATAAGCTCACGCCTTCTGGTGCACGATGTCAATGCAGCGCCGGGCAAAAAAGAAAGGGACAAATATATGACATTTTAAAGAAATAATTTTATGACCCAAATAATACCAATCAAAAAACATCAACGCACTAATGCAATATTATTTGAAAACAAACACCGTTGTCCGCAGCTAAATGTACCTAACCCTAAGTGTCTTTGCCTCACAAGAACAACGAGGACATATAGTGGCATCACTAAGTATTTATCCTGCCTCTCTTTGAACAATCATTATTTCAAGGGGAAAAAATTTTTTTTCCAATAAAATAAACAAATGCATGGGAAAAAGAAAAACAGAGATGTCTCCACCGGCCAGGGAGACCTCTTTGGCTGCAATTCCATTTTTGAGCAGCTGAGCTGTGCATGTCTGGATGATGAAGACTGGTGCCTGTTCCCCGAGGCTCATGGGTATTTTCAGATTGAAGTCTGATCTTTGGCGTGTGCCATTCTAGGATCAGCTCCAGTGTCCAGATAGCAGCTGAATTTTGGGGGCCAGTCTGAAGTAGGTGGGCCACTTTGTCATCCCTAACATTATGAGGTCTCCATCACGTGGGCCTGAGGATGCCATATGCCCCTTCTGATGTTAACTCACACGGATCCTGCTTTGCATTGCTCTTTGACAGGAACAGGTGGTTCATATCCCCTCAGGGCTAGCAGCAGCAGTCAGCCCGACGCAGAGACATGGAGTCCAGGTTTTAGTAACAGAATTCATCAAACTCAGCGTGAAACATGCGGAACAACTCAATGAGACAAGCCAGTTGGCCGCAGAGCCCATGACCGTGAAAATTGAATTTTAAAAATGCAGATTGAAAATGAATTCAGATATGCCAGCCACTAACTGAGACTGTGCTAGCAGGCCTCATCTGCACATCTCATCTACTGTTGTAGCCAAGAGATTATGGAAATTACAGCAAGTACAATCCAATCTGTGTTATCCTACAGGCACAAGGGCATCAGATCAAAAATGGACCCCCAACTCTCCCAACCTGGAACCATGTGATGCTCCACTATTAGCCAGTAGGTCGGCAAAAGGAATGGGAGACACATTGTCCTGAAGGAAACAACCTCTGAAAAGGATTTAGGATTTTACGTTGACACAGTCAACATCTCAGGAATGTGAAGCAATGTGCCGAAGAGATCAAAAAAGGCAAATGAAGTGTTAGGTTGTATCATAAAAACTGTGGAATAGAAATGGTGGACATTATGCTCAGAATGAACACAACTTGAAAACCACCTGCCTAATAGTGTGTAGGTCCCTCTCATGCTGACCCCTTTAAAGGCATGGACTCCGCAGGACCTCTGAAGGTGTCCTCTGGCACCAAGATGTGAGCAGCAGATCCCTGAATTCCTGTAAGATGCCAGGTGTGGCCTTATATGGATCAGACTTGCTTCTCCAGCACATCCCACAGATGCTCCATAGGATTGAGATCTGGGGAATTTGGAGGCCACGTCAACCCCTTGAACTCTTTGTCATGCTGCTCTAATCATTCTGGGAACAATGTTTGCAGTGTATCCTGTTGACAGAAGCCACTGCCATCAGGGAATACCGTTTGCCATGAAGGGGTGTAGGTGGTCTGCAACAATCTTTGGGTAGGTGGCACGTGTCAAAGAAACATCCACATGAATTCCAGGACAAAACCACAGCGAGTCAGAACTTCGGTTCTAAATCTCATCAAAAGGACAGAGCAATTTTTACAGCACAGTGGTACCCCCCATCACTGCACTGGGGCATTGGGATCCACATTCAGATCACAGGGTAAGCGCTACCCTGCTGGCCCTGCCAACACCTCTTCCAGTAGTAACCCAAGCTTTTTTCCCCCCCGAGTTGGTCATCCATCCCAAGTACTGACCGGGTTCATTCGTGCTGAGCTTCAGGTGGATGACCTGTTCTTTGGTATGGCTGCTATGTGTATGAGTGGTGACAACGGGCAGTAACTGTGTGAGTGGGAACAAGGGGGCACATCAGAGGACTGAGTTCTGAGTGACATCTTTAGAACATTGCCTCCAGCAGCTTGTTTTCTTCCCATAGTGCATCCTGCTGCCATCTCTTCCCCAGGTAAAGGATGCACAATTTAGTGGACAGCTGGGATTCTTACCCAGCTGGGATGCCTCCATGACAGAAGGACCGGGGGAAGGAGCTTGGACAGAGCATGGAGCAGGGCAGCCCCCCTGGCTTGTTACCGTGCCATGGAGCAGGGAAGCTCAACCCTGTTGGGCCCCTTGGCCACCACCAGGGGGTGTATGGAGAACAGCTGAGCCCTCCTCCCACCCGGAAGGAGAATGTGGAACACCTGGAGCACTTCCGGGTGCTCTACAAAAGGGGCCAGCTGCCACAACTCACGGAGCCAGAGATGGGAGGAGGTGGACGAAGCTTACAAGGAGGAGTGGAGGTGAAGAAGAGATAAGAGAGACCGAGAGAGAAGGATAGTGTATTGGTGCTTGGCGCTATACTGTACTGTCCCACTGTGGGGAACGAGTCAAAACCGTTTCTCACAATTAAATAAAGGTGTTTTTAGTGCAACACTTAGCCTATGTGTCTGTTGTGTCCGGGGTTTGGAGAGCTGTACGCCCCCTGTTGTCCACAACACACACCCAGCCGTCCACATAATCTTAAAAGAAAATGTGATTCATCAGACCAGGCCACCTTCTGCCATTGCTCCGTGGTCCAGTTCTGATATTCACATGTCCATTTTAGGTACTTTTGGTGGTGGACAGGGGTCGGCATGGATGATCGGACCGGTCTGTGGCTATGGACCCCCCATATGTAGCAAGCTGTGATTCATTGTGTTTTCTGACCCCTTTCTCTCATGGCCAGCAATAAAATTTTCAGCCATTTGTGATACAGGAGATCTTCTGTTTTGGGTTTGGCCAAGACAAGAATAGCCTTCATTCCCCACATGCATTAGTTAGGCCTGGGCACCCAGAAGCACCTCGATGGTTCATCAGTTGTCCTTCTGTGGATGACGTTTGAGAGGTACTAGCCACTGCATAACTGGACCACCCCACAAGACCTGCCATCTTGGAGATGCTCTCACCCAGCCATACAGCTATCACAATTTTGCCCCTTGTCAATTTTGCTCAGATCCTTATGCTGGCCCATTTTTTCCGCTCTTCCAACATTTCACCTTCAAGAACTGACTGTTCTCTTGCTGTCTAATACATCCTGGCCCCATGACAGGTGAAACTGGAACAATAAAATCACTTCATTTGTATCTGCTATAAATGAAAGACATTTGGGTTTGAGATCAAAAGATGGATATGAGATGAAAGCTCAGAATTTTACCCTTTACTTCCTGTTATTGACGTCTAGTTGTGTTAAACAATATACAGTAGAAGACCTCACCTTTTGTAGCAGACCACTCAATTTCTAAGGCAAGCAAAAGTACAGGGACATGTGACCTTCCAAGCATTAGCCTGGGATAGAGCATTGCAGAATAGGAGGGGCTTCAACCAGCATTGAGCGATAAAGAAGAGGCGGAGCTTCAGCCAGAACTTAACTCTGCAGAGAAGACGGAGCTTCAGTCAAGACTTAATGCTACTGAAGAGGCGGAGCTTTAACTTAATGCTACAGAGGAGGTGCGGCTTTCGTCAAGACTAAATGATGCAGAGGAGGCGGAGCTTCAGTAGAGGCGGAATCTTTAGTCAGGGAGGTGATGGATCTTTTATACTTTGCATTTTAAAAAACTGCTGACTTAATAGTAGAAAAGACCTAATGGTACTGAAGAGGTGGAGCTTTAATCAGGGAAGTGATGCATCTTTTATACTTTGCACTTTAGAAAACCGTTGACTTTACAGTACCCAATAAAGCAATGCATTATAGATGATGGTCTGGTGGCACCCGATCATCTGAGAGGCAAGAACAACACAAAAATGGAAAAGTGACCAAGATAAACAGCATCAGATTTATATTGCAATACAGAGGAGACAAAGCATTGGCCTGGAATGGAGCATTGCAGAAGAGGAGGGGCATCAACCAATACTGAACAATAAAGAAGAGGCGGAGCTTCAGCCAGAACTTAACTCTGTAGAGAATTCGGAGCTTCAGTCAAGACTTAATACTACACAGGTGGCAGAGCTTTAAAGAAGACTTAATGGTAAAGAGGAGGCAGAGCTTTAACTTAATGCTACAGAAGAGGCGGAGCTTTAACTTAATGCTACAGAGGAGGTGCGGCTGTAGTTAAGACTAAATGCTGCAGAGGAGGTGGAGCTTCAGTAGGAACTTAATGGTACCAAAGAGGCGGATCTTTAGTCAGGGAGATGATGGATCTTTTATACTTTGCACCTTAAGAAACTGCTGACATTAGAGTAGAAAATGAAACAATGCATTACAGATGGAGCTCTGGTGGTGCCCAGTAAGACAAATCATGTGAAAGGCAAGAGTAACACAAAAATAGATTGTGGCCAACATAAACAGCATTACACTTGCATTGCAATAAAGAGGAGAGAAGGCATCAGTCTGGAACTGAGCATTACTGAAGAGGAGGGGCTTCAACTAGCACTCAATTAAAAAAAGAGGTGGAGCTTCAGTCAGGACTTAATACTACAGAGGAAGTGGAACTTTGTGACTTAATGCAACAGAGAAGGTGGAGCTTCAGTCGAGACTTAATGCTACTGAGGAGGCGGAGCTTCAGTCAAGACTTAATACTACAGAGGAAGTGGAACTTTGTGACTTAATGCAACAGAGAAGGTGGAGCTTCAGTCGAGACTTAATGCTACTGAGGAGGCGGAGCTTCAGTCAAGACTTAATACTACAGTGGAGGCGGAGCTTTAGTCAAGACTTAATGCTACAGAGGAGGAGGAGCTTTAACTTAATGCTACAAAGGAGGTGCTGCTTTAGTCAAGACTTAAGGCTGGAGAGGTGGCAGAGCTTCAGTCGAGACTTAATGATATAGAGAAGATGGAGGAAGGTCTTCAACCAGCTCTGAATGATAAAGAAGAGGTGGCGCCTCAGTCATCGTTTAATGCCACAGAATAGGCAAAACTTTAAGCTACAGAGGAGAAGAAGATTCAGTCAGGAATTAAACGTTTCATGTAAGCTCAGGCTTAAGCCAGGAAATTAATGCTATAAAAGTGGTGGGGCTATAGCTAGGATTTGAAGAGGTATCACTCGTTGCAACTTGTAAAGGAATGAAAAACGACTTCAGGTCCTGTATGACAGTAATATCATTTAACATTTTGATCTAAGGATATCATCTGTTACAATGTGCCTTAGTTTCACAGCTTGTTTATTCAAACAGTCTCTTCTCATACTTAGAAGTCATGTCGTTCTCTAACGTACTTTATCCAGACCAGGGCTAGCACAGGGTGCAAGATAGGAAGAAACCATGGACAGGGCACCAGTTCATTACAGGGTGAACAGACACCACACACACACCAGGG
This sequence comes from Erpetoichthys calabaricus, assembly GCF_900747795.2. Taxonomy (NCBI): domain Eukaryota; kingdom Metazoa; phylum Chordata; class Cladistia; order Polypteriformes; family Polypteridae; genus Erpetoichthys; species Erpetoichthys calabaricus. The sequence goes on from NC_041401.2 coordinate 10,769,275, forward strand.
CCAGTTCACCAACCCTGCAACCTGCATGTCTTTGGACAGTGGGAGGAAACACAAGTGGACACATGGAGAATGTGCAATGTCCACACTTGAGGAGCCATGATACGAACCTTGGTCTCCTTACTGCAAGGCACCAGCACCTACACTTCACAAATGTGACAGCAATATAATTTTAACTCTTTGATCCACAAATTAGCATTTAACAATTAGTTAATCTCATTAAAATGTTTCTCTGTCTTGTAAAAATTCTCTTTTGCGAAAGGGATTTTCAGTCAGGAAGGACATTGCACCAGGGCACTGTACTGCTGGCTCATGGAGTATTCGGATTAAAATATAAATTTGGTCCAAGTGGGTGTTATAATGCCTTCCTTTAAATAACCTGAAAGCTCTCCAATTTACTGGGGGTTGTGACACACCTCTTCTGTAACATGTGTTCTGGGGTCAGTCAGGGACTGAATGTACTAGAACAGCTAAGCCAGGAATTCAATGCTACAGAAGAGTTGGGGGTCTAATCAAGATATTAAGACCCCACCAGGAAGAACGAAAGGAATTTTGCAAGTGAACAATCAAATCTATTTATCCAACTATCATGCAGTGCCTTTCCTTTCTATACATTAAATAGATAAACAGGAAGGAAAGACACTAATTATCTATCTATCTATCCTGCCGACTATATTAAAATATCTATCTATTATGTGCTGCCTTTCACATCTATCTATCCTGCAGACTATACTAAAATATCTATCTATTATGTACTGCCTTTCACATCCATCTATCCTGCAAATATACTAAAATATCTATCTATCTATCCTGCCGACTATACTAATATATATATATATTATTTACTGCCTTTCACATGTATCTATCTATCCTGCTGACTACACTAAAATATCTATCTATCTATCTATCTATCTATCTATCTATCTATCTATCTATCTATCTATCTATCTATCTATCTATCTATCTATCTATCTATCCTGCCGACTATACTAAAATATCTATTATGTAAAACCTTTCAAATGTATCAATCTATCCTGTCGACTACACTAAAATATCTATCTATCTATCTATTGTGATGGACAGCAGGGGATCCTGCCCGGACGGGACGCCCTTTATATAAGAAGACCGGCAGAATGGACGCACTACCAGGAGTACCTCCCCCGGGATACGAGAGGGCAGCCCCCTGGGTTTACATCAGGGCCACAGATTTGGAGCGTAGGAGCTCAACCTGCTGGAGATCCGTGATCATCACCTGGGGGCACCTGGACAGCTCCAGAATCTGGACAGACAGCACTTCCGCCACACCCGGAGGTGCTGCCAGAAGAGGAGTGGGGTTCCTATGCAGCAGTTCCGCCACACCCGGAAGTGCTGCCGGAGGTTAATCATGGGACACCTGGAGCATTTCCGGGTGCACTATAAAGGAGGCTGTCTCACTCCATTCAGGGGCCGGAGTCAGGAGGCAGAAGACGAGGTTGAGAGTGAGGAGTGGAGGTGGCAGAAGAAAGGATTGAGTGGAGTTGGGTATTGGAGCATGGTATTGTGTGCGGGACAGTTTAAATAAATGAAAGAGTGTGTTCTAGATATTCTGGGTCTGTGTGTCTGTCTGTAGCCGGGCTATCTTCTACATTATCCATCTATCTATCATGTAGTACTTTTTTTCTCTATCTATTATATAGTGCCTTTCCTATCTATCTACTGTATCTACAACATGACCAAAGATATTCTTTGTGGACGTTTCATTAAAAAACTAAGAAAGCCTATAAATTGGCAGGATTGACTTTTTTAGAAGAAGGGGTACGGGATTTCAAACAGCATATAAAGCGATTCATCAGTGCAATGTATCATAGCTATTGATCCTTCTGTGATCAATTACCCTTTGCCAATGACAGACCAGCAGGAGCAAAGGACAAAGCAAAGGGCAGCACTACAATCTGCACCAGGCTTGTGTTTGATCCTAAAAACTTAAGTGTATTTCCCCCTAAGCTCACAGATCCAATGTAGGTGCAATGGAGTGGAGAGTTTCACTGTCTTGCTTAGTACATGGTCTTTATCCCCCACACACTGAGATTCTCCACAATTAGTAGACAAGCAAGACACTCAGCAGCAGGCCTGGGAGCTAACCCTGTTAATCACCTTGTATTAAGTAGAGAACCATACTCTAAAAGACATGATGTTCTCTTTCCCTCTTTCACTGTTGTTATGACAGAGTTTGAGAGTTAACCTTGGATAATGGCATCAGTCCAGTAAGGTCAGGACAGGTTAGGGAGCATGCACTGGTACTGGGTGTTAGGCAGGGTCACGGGGTCCAGTGGCTTTGGGGCATCTGTTGACAAAAAAAGATTCACTGATCTTGACTTTGGGGCGGCACGGTGGTGCAGTGGGTAGTGCTGCTGCCTCGCAGTTGGGAGACCTGGGGACCCGGGTTCGCGTGGAGTTTGCATGTTCTCCCCGTGTCTGTGTGGGTTTCCTCCGGGCGCTCCGGTTTCCTCCCACAGTCCAAAGACATGCAGGTTAGGTGGATTGGTGATTCTAAATTGGCCCTAGTGTGTATTGGTGTGTTTGTGTGTGTCCTGCGGTGGGTTGGCACCCTGCCCGGGATTGTTTCCTGCCTTGTGCCCTGTGTTGGCTGGGATTGGCTCCAGCAGACCCCCGTGACCCTGTGTTCGGATTCAGCAGGTTGGAAAATGGATGGATGGATGGATGATCTTGACTTTGCCAACAATGCTGTGATCTTCGCACAGTCAATGGAGGCTCAGATCAGAGGTCTCAAGACACTGAGTGAGGAGTCTGAGTGTCTGGGCTTGTGAAGGTCCTGATAAAAACCAAAGATCAGGCCTTTAATGACCTCTTGGGCACGGCCATCAGCAGTGTGTCTGTCTGTGGAGAGAGTGTTGACCTCATGGAGAGGTTTACTTACCTCAGTTGTGACAATCATGTCACTGGTGATTCTTCCTATGAAGTCAGTAGACAGATTGGGAGAGCATGGGGGGTCATGAGGTCGCTGGAAAGGGGTGTGTGACGCTCCTGATATCTGCAAAAAGATTAAGGTCTGAGTCTTTAGAGTCCTGGTGCTTCTTGTTTGTGAGACGCTATACTGCGTGAGACGCAGTGATGAATGTCACTGCCAAGGTAAGTAAACCTCTCAACAAGGTCGACACTCTCTCCGCAGACAGACACACTGCTGATGGCCGTGCCCAAGAGGTCATTAAAAGCCTGGATGTTGTTTTTTATCAGGACCCTCACAAGCCCAGACACTCAGACCCCTCACTCAGTCTCTCAAGAGCCCCAATCAGAGCCTCCATTGACTCTGTGAAGATCACAGCATCGTCAGCAAAGTCAAGATCCGTGAATCTTTCTTCACCAACAGATGCCCCACAGTCGCTTGACCCCACGACCCTGCCCAACACCCAGTCCATACAAGCATTGAGCAGAGTAGGAGCAAAAATACAACCCTGACGAACCCCAGAAACAACTAAGATAAACACAGAGGTTTTGCCTCTATTCTGCACATCACTCACAGTACCAGTGTACAGGCCGGCCATGATATCCAGCAACACTGAGGGGATCCTGCGAAGTCTCAGGATGTCCCCACAGGGCAACTTGATCAACTGAGTCGAATGCTTTGCGAAAATCGATAAAGGCTGCAAAGAAACTTTGCCAATATTCGTATTTGCACTCCATGAGAACCCTCAGTGCCAGGATGCGGTTGATGGTAGACTTCTTAGGCGTAAAGCCAGACTGTTCAGGTTGCTAGTAGGTGAGCAAGTGATCACGGATCTTATTGAGGACAACCCTAACAAGGACCTTACCCAGCACTGAGAGTAGTTATCCCCCTGTAGTTGCTGCAATCCAGGCGATCACCCTTGCCTTTCCGGACAGGGACGATAAGTCCCATTATCCAGTCAGTTGGGATGATGCCCGTCTTCCAAATGGAAGCAAAAATTGCTTGCAATGCCAGGAGGACAGCCTTACCACCAGCCTGGAGAAATTCACCCCGGATACCACAGATCCCTGCGGCCTTTCCCCCTCACAGCTGGTTCATCACCTGTGCCATCTCAGTGAAATTGGGTTGTTCACAGCTAATTGGAGGATCAGCCTCAAGAACCGTGGACCCAGAGATATCCAACGTCCTGACCAGAGGACAACACTTGGTAATAAACAAAATGATGGCGAAAACAGCTAAAATAAATGATTACATTGAAGAGTATACACACGATGAAGAACCTGATATAAAAAAACAGATTCCCAGGATCAAAACAAGAAAAAAAAAACAAAAACCCACAACAAATGCCATGATGTGAAACAAAAGAACTTAAGAAGGTGCAAAAAATTCTGAAATGACCAAAATTCCCAATAGTTAGTAGCATAAGAGAAGCATCTTCTGAGCTTGCCTTGCAATTTGCCTCCAGACCAGAGGATGGCACCGTCTCTAACACCCAATCTTCCCTTTTGCCTTCAGAGCAAATGATGGCAGGCCGGAAGAACTTTAGCTTAACATCTCCTGATGTTACAAAACCCCTGCCTCTTCTGCCCTACCAATGGCAAAACCTGGTAGTTGATGTTCAGTCAGGAATCAGCCACTGCGAGAAGTCATCTCTCCAGTTATAATCAGGAAGATGACAGATTCGCAAAGTCTATTTTGTTATTTTTTTCATCTGCTTTTTATTTCATTTACTTAATAGTTGCGCCTATTAAATGGGATTTGCACGTCTGGTGTTGTTCAGTCTGATTAAACTAAGCCTTTCCCGGTGGTGTGTGTTACCATTAGGTCAGTGCTTCCCAACCTTTCCTGTCCAGGACCCCTAGAATATTTTCGATTTATGTTCGCACCCTGTACAAAAGTCATTATCACATTCGAAGATGAAGAAATATAATTAATTTCTAACTTTTGAACCACAATACAGTACTGCAGGTGAACAAATTGAATTAAAAAATAAGCATGTAACTCAATGTACAAAATTTATATATCAATCAAGCAACTTACCTTTTGTCGTACATGGCTGGGGGTCAGACCCGGCCGGGACACCTGGAGGGACCAAGAGGTGGCATATTTGTCCTCCGGGCCACAAGGGGGCAACACGCCCTGGAGCAGAAGAGGGCCACGGAAGGGGAGCAGGGAGGCTCAAGTCCGTGGAGGTCCGTATCCACCGCCAGGGGGCACCCTGAGCCTCATGGAGCCCGGGACTTACTTACTTCCGCCACACCCATGGAGGACGATCCTTCCAGGGTCACCCGGAGTGCCTCCGGGTGCTCTCCTGATGCTTCCGCCACACCGGGACGTGACGTCAGGTAGAGCACCTGGAGCTGATCCTGGTGAGGATAAATGGGGCTGCCTCCCTCCTATCATAGAGCTGGAGTCGGAAGCAGGACGAAGCTCCTGGAGAGTGAGAACAGGTGGCCCAGGGACGTTAAGAGAGAGAAAGGTGACTGGGGCTAGAGGCACTGTGTGTTGTGCGGGACTGAGTTGTGTTGTGTTAACTAGAAGAAAATAAAGAAGCATGTTGTTTATAAAGATGTGGTGTCTCTCTGATGGTGTCCGGGCAAATATCACACTTTATAAATCACAACAATCTTGTAAATATGTCTCCCCCTACGAAGTTCAGACACTCAGTGGACAATCTGAAGGCTGAGGTATCCCACGAAGCATCAAGTGCTGGGAGGAAATGAGACACGACCAACGATTGAGGGGTTTGGGGGATTGGAGACTCTCACATTTTCTTGAATGAGTGCCGCATTAATAGGAATAGCAGTCTGAATTTAGACAGCTAATCACATTCTGAGTCTGTCACAAAGGGCAGGTAATTGTGGCCTGAGAGTAATTGTGACAAACTGCTAATGAAGCCTGAGCCTCGGATCAATAGACTACCTCAGAGTTGGAATTCTCCTGACACCAGCAGCATAACCATTTATTTAACAATTGTCTTTACACTTCCTAGGTGCAATTATAGCCTTGACGTGACCCCAACACACACGGGACACTATATTCACGAGTCCTGGACAGTTACGAACGATAGGCAAAGCCAGATATTAAAAAATCGAGGTGGGCCCAGTCTAAGGCCAGTCATACTTTAAAATGATGAAACTGGGTGGGACCAAGTGCAAAGTTGCTCACCCAGGCGGCCCACCCGTGGCTACACAGCTGACAACAGGCCTGCTATATTAGGGAGTGCCACTGCTGTGCTTCTGGGGTGACTGATCATTCCAGTCTTAATAATAATAATAATGACAAGTTTTATTTATGTAGCTCCCTTCATACACTCAAGGACACTTTACAATTCAATAAACACATTAACAAGACAGTAGAAATTACATACAAGAGAACTGCTCTTTGAAAAGATGCGTTTTTAACAGGAGTTTGAAATGAATAATAGATTTTTCCACGTGAAGGCTGAGAGGAAATTTTAGGGGCCATCACAATGAAAGCTCTGCCACCCATAGTTACTAACCTATATTTAGGTACAGCGATCTTAATGCACGGGCAGGAGTGTAAGGAAGCAGTAGCTCAGACAGATAATGAGGGGCTAAACCAGTGGTTCCCAAACTTTTTCGATTCTCGCCGCTCTTGCTGAAATCAGGTTTTCCCAAGGCACACAGTCAAATTCTAATTTACAAAATAACCAATATTTTTTGAATTAAAGCGTTAAGTAAAAATAAATAAAACACATATTTAAGATCAGAAAAAAATGTAATTGAACGCGTTTGAGACGCTGTGCCCATGGAGTCATATAAGAATGGGATGGCACAGATAGAGAGACGAAAATGAAAGGAAAAAGGCTTAGGCGCGCGACAGAATGGCATTGGGGCAAAAGAAAGAGGACGAGCCAGCCAGCCAGCCAGCGTGATTGAGAGAAGTCAGCGCTATTCTATGTGCCACCTTGTAAGATGCTAGAAATGGATTGCTTGGTATTGATGCCTGCTTATAAAAACTACCTTTTTGTTGATTTAACTCTTAACTTTCTGGTAAAGTAGTCACGAGATTTACTAACCATCTTTATTTTCACTGTCACAACGCTAATTACTTTTTAGTAAAAACAGATCCATTTTTAAAAATACATACGAGAAGAAATACTTCACAAACTTCACTTGACTTAATCACAACAATATACAGTTGATACAATCTCCAAAAACTAATTTGAAACTAAGACTGCACAAAACCGACAGCCATTTATATACGAACACAGAGAAAGTCTGACAAACTAGTAAAATAAATCGAGAAATGTAATTATTGTAGAGCGCCATCTAGTAACCATTTATAGAGGCTTCCACAAGCAGTTCTTACTAAGTGAGCTACTGGTTTGCACCAGGTCTGCCAGATGTCGCGTCCTATCACATTGAATTGAAAATGGAAATAAAATTATGAAAATTTTTTAATATTTTGTGGCGCCCCTGTGAGGAAGCCGCGGAGCCGTGGTGCACGCTTTGGGAACCACTGGGCTAAACCATGAAGGGTTTTAAAGGTGATGAGAATCTACTCTCTATATCTAAAAGCATACGCCTAAAAGTGCAACAATTTTGTGCAACTATTTTATGTCACGTTTTTTTGTCACGCTTTAAAACGGGCTTATTTCAAAACCTACATATGTTTGGTATCATTCTTTTCAGAATTTATCGAAACTTTAATGTGATATTGTTAGATTTTCAGATTCTTATTCCGTTTTTAAATTTTAAACTAAAAAATATCAAGAACTCACGTCCTGCGAGACGAGACTTTGTGCAAAGAGATTTAACCACGCCGTAAATAAAAGACAAAGAGTAGGACAGCTGCTGTACAGGCTTTTAAATGTTCAAAGTGCCGAGCGAGATGAAGATCACGGAGCACGGCAGCAGCAGCACCAGCAGCTGATTGAGCAAAGAGGAGGTTAAAAAAAAACAACTGTATTTGTTTCCCATTGTATCACCGTTTAAGAGGGGGTTTCGGAGGCGCGACCGCATCTCCTTGGGGTGCGTTCAGCCCCCATCTTCATAACTTGAGCGGAAGAGATGCGAAGTGGCTGGCTCGTAGCGCAGGCCGGGGACATTGGCGAGTGAAGCGAGCAGGGGGCAAGATCCTAGTAATTTTATATTTGATTTTGGAAGAACCTGGTAACCAATGCAAATCATAGAAGTCAGGAGTTATGTGAGCAGATTTTTTAGTGTGTGTAAGTAAACGAGCAACAGAATTCTGAACATACCCAGTCAACCGTGGGTTTCCTCCCTCAGTCCAAAGACATGCAGGTTAGGTGCATTGGCAATCCTAAATTGTCCCTAGTGTGTGTGCTTGGTGTGTGTGTGCCCTGCGGTGGGCTGGCGCCCTGCCCAGGGTTTGTTTCCTGCCTTGCGCCCTGTGTTGACTGGGATTGGCTCCAGCAGACCCCCGTGACCCTGTAGTTAGGATATAGCGGGTTGGATAATGGATGGATGGATGGATTCTGGTTGATTATGTGACTTCTCTAATCGCGCCAAGTATCATAGTTCACTTGTGGTAGACGCAGCAGGCCGAGGGGATGGGGGGGGGGGCTCTCCTCCCTCACACGCCAGCCTCGGGGCTATCTTAGATCTGCTTAGCAAGCGAACAAGAGAACTACTTAATGGGTTTACCATATATACTTGTGTATAAGTCGTGTCTTGACACCTTAAAAATTGATCATAAAATCAGACCCCGACTTATACGTCCGTTCAAACATATGACACTTAATTTTTTTATTTTTTATATCTTCTTGCCTCCTCCGATCTCACATCAGTTTCTCAGACACACTGAATTTTGTTGCTGCAGCGCATTATAAAATACCGGAAATTATACGATAAAATCAAGCCCCGACTTATACGCGGGAGAACTTACATGCTAGTATGTACGGTAGATCGAGCTTTTTTCTAGAATTTGCTTGAACATTCCAGTTGATTTTGAGACTTGTCTTACCGCGCTAAGAATCATAGTTTGTTAGCAGGAGCGATGTATTTGCACTAATCCAAGACAGAGACTGCAGGCCGAAGGGAGGGGGAAACAGGACGTCAGCAGTGGGGAGCCGGGCAGGGCCCATCCTCGCTGTCCTGTTTCACTTCTACGTGGGCGAAGCCACAGGGGATAGCTAGTATTAGATAAGCTCCTTTGTTAAGTCCTGTGCTGAGGTGTGTAATTTTGGTAAGGAGTTGAAGGCTACAAGAAACATGTATGAGCCTCCAGAAGGAGGGCATGTTTTAGAAACCATGACCACCCCTTTCACCTTCTAAGAAGATAAAATGAAAGGCCAGGGATGAAAAAAAACATGAACAGGTCTGTACTGTCTGGCAGAGCTAAATCATCGACACCCAAACTAATCCAAGAGGTGTGTCAAGAACGACGACTTAAATTAAGGGCTGACAGAGAAGCACCATTCATTCATACAGATGACAAACTGACATCTCTGTCAGAGGCCATACTGGAGAAGAGACCACACCAGAGCAGAGACTAAATCAGCATACAAAGACGGAGAGCCACCTGGTAGTAAGCAAACTGGACGCAAGATGAACTGCTTATTAGTAAGGTTGTACTGATATTATTTTGTCACATTCATTTAACGTTTGATATCTTGTACACAATTGGATACCTTAACTTAATTTATGAGTACTCTGTGTAACATTCTCTCCTGGTACTCCAATTGCCTAGGGTTGCAGATGTGAAAGAAATCGGGGAAGAGATGAACCACCACAGCAGTCAACCCTGACACTCAAGGGCTAGAGATGTTCTGCTCAGGTCTACATAGTAAAGAATCTGAAGGGAAAAATAGGGCCACCTTAGGACCCTACCAGGACAAAACAGGTGTAACGTTTATACCATGGAGAATGTGGATACCATTCACACTAAACCCAAACTACATCAGTCCTTAACTTCACTCCTGTAGCTGCTGTCCTAAAACTGAATTGATGTTCTGTCCTAAAACTTCATTGAGCTCATGGCTCCATTCATGCTAATTCCAAACTACTGTTAGTGCCCTCTGCCTGTCTGTTGGATTTACTGTCTTCATGTACCTGTTTTGCATGCTAAGGAACTCATTTCAACCTTCAGATGGCACTTTCGCTTGTTTATTCGACACAAACATGATACTGTGCACGCAAGAAGCTGTTGGTTCAACTTATAATATTTAGTCTATATGGCATTTCAGAAATTCCATGGTTGAAGGGAGGTTGTAATTTGGGTGGCTAACCCAAAAACAACACCTTTTTCCAAACCATCAGAGTCAATCTTGTCGAAATTTTGCCTCTATTTTAATAAAGCCAAACCAACTTACGAGTGTTCTGTGTGCTTCCAAAATGTGTTTGGGAAGAGTGGTTTGAAATTCAGGGGGACTGTGTCACTCCAAAATGGCTGAGTAGAAGTTCATGAAGGTCTGCTTGCTTATTTCTGTTGATACAACTCAAAATCAAGAACATAATGGAATTTCAAAAGTTCCATCGAGGAATGGGGTTGTAATAGCGAGTCTCAAAACCACATTATCACAGCAAAACAGATCAGGTGATGGCAATGAATTTGGCATATAATTTCGGTTTGGCCCTACTTACAGTGGAGGTGACATTCCACGTCAGTAATTCAATGGAAACAACGGCTGTGGAGCGAGGGGGAACCAAAAAAAAAAAAATCGTGCAACACTCAAAACCGTTCATGCCTACTTTCACAGTATTTTGCATTGAAATTGCTGGTCATGCAATTCAAAATAGAGATCTAATGGAGTTTCAAGAATTTGGGGAGGTGTAATGGAGGGGCCAAAACCACAAAAACCAGGCTTTACTCCAAAAGAGCTCATTGGGTGTTCATGCAATTCTGCGTGTATATTACAGTTAACACAACTTAACACACAAAGTTTCATGAACATCATGAACAGTGGGATCAACAGAAGGAACAACACGAAAACTGATAGTTTAGATCAGCATAACACGTCATTTCAATGATCCAAAAATCCATTGAAATTATTAATGTGTGAATAAACATCTATTGAAGAAACCACAGTAACTCAGGGACTACAATAGAAGTAGCGTTCAGGTCAGCAACCCAGCAAGGAGTCACTGCAATTGTGGAATCCAGTCAGAGACAGCCTGTTCGCTGTCATGTTCAACACACAAAAACCAACAAGCAACAGCACCATTTAAAGCCCGGACACACATTTCGGGGGAGTAGATGATACCACAGGCCGTATTCGGGAGTGGTCCCCCCTAGACTTTCTCGTATACTCAGATATGGAGATGGATATCTGAGGAGTAAACCGCAAGACAATGATTATATTTTTATATTATGTACATTACAGAACCATCAACTACAAATCATATCAAATCAATAATACGAGGGCAATCCCAAAAGTAAGGTGTCCAAAGCGGTGGGGACGTAGAGAAACTGTTCGTACGGCTGTTGGCCACACTGTTGTGATTGGTGCTTCCTCCACTCCCAAACAAGCATATGCGGCTTCGCTGGGATGCTCAATCTTGGCTTGGCAGCCCTTAGAAATGGAGCTCCCGTTGAACGCTACCGCCGAGTGCGAAGTTCGCGCAGGAGACCGTCAATTTCCGACGAGACAGTTGCGAAGGTTGAGGAAAACATGCGTAAAGATCGGCGGTTGGAGCTTCATCACCCACCCACGCTATAGTCTGGACTTGGCACCCAGTGACTACCACCTGTTCCCTAAGTTGAAAGAAGGTGATTCTGCTCCGACGAAGAGGTGAAAGATGAGGTTCAACACTTCCTGAAGGACATGGAGGCGAGCTGGTATGACATGGGCATTCTAAAACTACCACAGCGTCTACAAAAATGCATCGACCGAAATGGCGATTATGTAGAAAAATAAATAAGTCTTTAACCTTTAAAATGATGTAAACATTATAGAAAATAAACAGTCGTTTGTATTTCTAAAAAAAATAGGAGACCTTACTTTTGGGATTGCCCTCGTATATTGAACAATTATTATAAAAGTAAAGTTGAATAAATCGGACTCTGCAGCTGTACAAGTACCACTTCTGGTTAGTGGAAATAGCTCAAAAGTTGATAGGAAACTACATTTTGTACCTAATACTTGTATGCTAAATTTGGTTGACCTAAGTGGAAGTGTACTTAAGTTATCGGGTTTACACACACACACAGACAAACAAACAAAAATGATGATGATAGATGACATGATGCGTAAAAAATTGTACAGTAATCCCTCCTCCATCGCGGGGGTTGCGTTCCAGAACGGACGAAAATCCGCGAAGTAGAAACCGTATGTTTATATGGTTCTTTTTATATATTTTAAGCCCTTATAAACTCTCCCACACTATTATAAACATTTCCTGCACAATTATACAGCATAAACCCTTTGTATTCTCTTAGATATTAGGTAAGATTCGTTGAAATTATGTATGTAAACACAGTTTATATACAGTAAAACCTAAATATTATTTTAAAGATATCGAGCGTCTCCGATATCACATATGTTACAGCCATTATGACAGACAGGCCACCAGCAATAAATACGTACAATGCAAGAAAAATTGTATACAGTAAAATGTGTGTACAATGACACTAAACTATGTACATGTACTAAGTACTGTACGTAGAAAATGAGTTATGGTTACTCACCAACAATGACACGACGACTTGTCCGATAACGATGAGTTTAATTTTACTGCACAACAAAGGAGAGCGTTACAGCTTTTCTAAAGGAGCCTCTTCAGGCGACTGTTTAACACCGCCGTTGTTGTTCTTCCATCACTCTTCAATCCAAATCCCTAAAGCAGATTCCATCCAGACTACTGCCTTATCACGTCCACTTGCAACTCGTTTTGCACCCTGGTTAAAGGACACTGCGGCCGTAGATCTTATATGCTTTTCCTCCTTTTTAAATAAAAAGAATCGTGGACTCATTGATGCCGTAATGGTGTCCTGCAGCGGTGTAGCTGTTCCCTTCCTTCAACATATCCAAAACTTTTACCTTTTCTGCAATCATTTGCATCTTCTTTTGGCGCTTGGACATGGCCCCTGAAGGAGTAGCAGGAGCACGTTAATGCTGAATGAGTGAGAGAAGACTTCCTGGTTAATGCAGCACTCCGTCGCTGAGCCAATCAGCACACAGGAACTTAACTGTGTGCTCTGATTAGGTAGCTTCTCAGCCATCCGCCAATAGCGTCCCTTGTATGAAATCAACTGGGCAAACCAACTGAGGAAGCATGTACCAGAAGTAAAATGACCCATTGTCCGCAGAAACCCGCGAAGCAGCGAAAAATCTGTGTTATATATTTAGATATGCTTACATATAAAATTCGCGATAGAGTGAAGCCGCGAAAGTCGAAGTGCGATATAGTGAGGGATTACTGTATTTTCAGAGTCAGGAAGGTCTAAAACATCGAGACTCCTCAAAATCTCAAAATTGAATTTTGGACGATTACAATACTTTCCCTATGCTTTGTATACAAGAAAGTAACAACAAATCCTTGGCCCATGGGAGTAGAGAGGTAGTGGAAATGACGGATGGGGCAGCCAGCAATGACAAAAAAGTTAACATTTAACAAACACACAAAGCCGGGGACTTTGACAAGTATTTGTTTTTGGTGGAACGGAGCTGTGGAGGTGTGCAACTTAGACTGTTTTGAAAATAATACTAAATGAATTGCACTTTGTGTCCACTAGATGGCACCAATAGATCAATAACGTGACTTGCTGAAATTGCTTGGAAGACTTTATAATACTAATGTGTGGATCAGCTAAACATTAACAATTGCCTTTCAACCTTAACATAATAATAATATTACATTTTTTTATATAGCGTGTGTTTTGGAACTTAAGACAGGATGCTTGACCAGTGAATGAGGTGAAGAGGCGGATATTCAATTCATTCAACACCATAATATTATGGGAATGCGTTTCTTGTTTATGATGGATGTGCACAGATTTTTCCGGAAGTATCTATGCACGGGCAAAAGCAGCCAACAATTTAACATTAAGAATTCCATGGAGATTTAACTCTCCATCAGGTACTTCTTTGAAAAATGGTTATTGTTATGAACAAGAGAATTCTTAAGCATAAAGTCATGAACAAGGGCTCAAAATGCCAACTAGAGGGAAAAAACATCAAACGTATTATCTTTATAAATATAAGATTATAAAAAAAATGGTTGAAAAGAGTGAAGCTCCAAAGAACATTTAAAAAAAAAAAAACAGAACACAACCCCAAAATTGTGCAAAGTTCCAATACAAAATCCAAAGGGTGGTCAAAAGACAAGGCAGAAAGTTCCCCAAATCCAATAATTCAGAAATATCAAATAAGCAGAAACACAACAGAACTCACCAACATCCTACGTCAGGTCAGGTCAGGATGGGGAGCATGTACTGGTACACCCACCACATGAAAAAACAGCTCAGGATCCTGGTTGGCAACCCCCCAGGCAGACACGAGGTCTAGTCCCACCCTCCGGAAATGACCATCTATCAGCCACAGCCAGGGGTTATGTGGGCATGCCCTTGGCCTGGTCCAGCCACTCGGGTCCTCAACAATGATGAATTGCGCCACATGGCCGTAGTGCCGTAACTGACGGTCCCTCACCATGCAGGTCATGTGCTTCATTTGGGACTCCGTGGTCAACACAAAGTCAAACCAATGGTACCCAAAGATTCTCTGAAGTGACACAGTGCTGAAGGAGTCCAGTCATCATCTCAGGTCACTGGATAGCGTCCATGTCTCGCAACCATATAGCAAGACATGAAGCACAAAGACTCTAAAAGACTTGGACTTTCATCCTTTTGCAGATATCGGGAGCGCCACACACCCCTTTCCAGCGACCTCATGACCCCCCATTCTCTCCAAATCCGTCTACTGACTTCATAGGAAGAGTCACCAGAATCACATGAATGTCACTGTCGAGGTAAGTAAACCTCTCAATGACGAGGTCGACACTCTCTCCGCAGACAGACACACTGCTGATGGCCGTGCCCAAGAGGTCATTAAAGGCCTGGATGTTGGTTTTTATCAGGACACTCGCAAGCCCAGACACTCGGACTCTTCACTCAGTCTCTTGAGAGCCCTAATCAGATCCTCCATTGACTCTGTGAAGATCACAGCATCGTCAGTAAAGTCAAGTATCAGTGAATCTCTCTTCACTAGCAGATGCCAACACCCTAGCGCATTCAAAATGAACTACAAGAGTCTGTGGGTTTTCCTCAGCTCTTATAAGGCTAAGGGCAGATCGGGAATATCAAATCTCCATTTTTTGAAACTACAGACTGCTTATAATAATTTGTTTTAATTTTGCTCATATGAACCATAAAACTATAAAGGAACTAATTTACAAAGGAATTTACAGCACCCAGAGGGCAATTTAACTACAGGGGCAATTTACATTGAAGGTATCCTCTCTTGTATATTCGTCCTGTGTTATACCAGTAATTTATAACTAATGTAACTCTTTCAGTCAGTTTACAACTTAATGGTAAAAAGGAATTAAAAAGTGTAACGAGACGCACAGGATCAAAGCTGTTGTGCTGAGCTGTAACAACCGCGCTCACTCTGGGAAGGCGGCAAGTTACCTGCTCTGGCTAAATTGGAGCGAAGTTCGGACTCGGCCAACGCCAAACTGTATTTACTGTTTAGTTCCTTACTCTTCCTCCACTTAAGCTCCCGCCTCGATGGAAAAAAAAAAACAAACTGGTCAAAGGTAAAAGGTTCAGTATGTGTAAGACAAATATATTGGCAGAGGATTAAATATCTTCTTGTTCTTTCAGCTGTTCCCGTTAGGGGTTGCCACAGCAGATCATCTTCTTCCATATCTTTCTATCCTTGGCAGAGGATTAAATATAACACCCATATATTCTCAAATTCCTGTATCCCAATGCAACTGTAAAAATATACGGTGATAGTAAAAAAAGAACTGAAGCGGTCTCAACATCCATTGCCTTAACTCGAAAACATATACAGTTAGGTCCATAAATATTTGGACAGAAACATCTTTTTTCTAATTTTGGTTTTGTACATTACCACAATGAATTTGAAATGAAACAACTCAGACGCAGTTGAAGTGCAGACTTTCAGCTTTAATTCAGTGTGGTGAACAAAACGAATGCAATCCCTTCATTTCAGGGGCTCAAAAGTAATTGGACAAATTAAAGAACTGGAAATAAAATGTTCATTTCTAATACTTGGTTGAAAACCCTTTGCTGACAATGACAGCCTGAAGTCTTGAACTCCTGGACATCAGCAGATGTCGGGTTTCCTCCTTTTTTATGCTCTGCCAGGCCTTTACTGCAGCGGCTTTCAGTTGCTGTTTGTTTGTGGGCCTTTCTGTCTGAAGTTTAGCCTTCAACAAGTGAAATGCCTGCTCAGTTGGGTTAAGATCAGGTGACTGACTTGGCCATTCAAGAATTTTCCACTTCTTTGCTTTAAGAAACTCCTGGGTTGCTTTGGCTGTATGTTTTGGGTCATTGTCCATCTGTATCATGAATCAATTTGACTGCTGTATTTCGCTGGATTTGAGCAGAGAGTATGTCTCTGAACACCTCAGAATTCATTCGGCTGCTTCTGTCCTGTGTCACATCATCAATAAACACGAGTGTCCCAGTGCCACTGGCAGCCATGCACGCCCAAGCCATCACACTGCCTCCCTCCACCGTGTTTTACAGATGATGTGCTATGCTTTGGATAATGAGCTGTTCCACGCCATCTCCATACTTTTTTCTTGCCATCATTCTGGTAGAGATTGATCTTGGTTTCATCTGTCCAAAGAATGTTTTTCCAGAACTCTGCTGGCTTTTTTAGATGTTCTTTAGCAAAGTCCAATCTCACCTTTCTATTCTTGTGGCTTATGAGTGGCTTGCACCTTGCAGTGCACCCTCTGTATTTACTTTCATGCAGTCTTCTCTTTATGGCAGACTTGGATATCGATACGCCGACCCCCTGGAGAGTGTTGTTCACTTGGTTGGCTGTTGTGAAGGGGTTTGTCTTCACCGTGGAAATGATTCT
This sequence comes from Erpetoichthys calabaricus, assembly GCF_900747795.2. NCBI lineage: Eukaryota > Metazoa > Chordata > Cladistia > Polypteriformes > Polypteridae > Erpetoichthys > Erpetoichthys calabaricus. The sequence continues at coordinate 10,786,200 of NC_041401.2, forward strand.
GCGATCATCCACCACTGTTGTCTTCCGTGGACGTCCAGGTCTTTTTACGTTGCTGAGTTCACCAGTGCTTGCTTTCTTTCTCAGGATGTACCAAACTGTAGATTTTGCCACTCGTAATATTGTAGCAATTTCTCAGATGGGTTTTTTCTGTTTTCGCAGCTTAAGGATGGCTTCTTTCACCTGCATGGAGAGCTCCTTTGACCGCATGTTGTCTGTTCACAGCAAAATCTTCCACATGCAAGCACCACACCTCAAATCAACTCCAGGCCTTTTATCTGCTTAATTGTTAATGATGTAACGACGGACTTGACCACACCTGCCCATGAAATAGCCTTTGAGTCAATTGTCCAATTACTTTTGAGCCCCTGAAATGAAGGGATTGTGTTCAAAAAATGCTTTAGTTGCCTCACATTTTTATGCAATCGTTTTGTTCACCCCACTGAATTAAAGCTGAAAGTCTGCACTTCAACTGCATCGGAGTTGTTTCATTTAAAATTCATTGTGGTAATGTACAGAACCAAAATTAGAAAAACATTGTCTTTGTCCAAATATTTATGGACCTAACTGTATAAATTACAAACAAAAAACAAACATTTACAGTATACACACAAAGTCCAATATGAAACCATGGAAACTACCGTGATTGAGAAATAGACGAAAACCGGGCAAGTCCCAAATAATGAAATGATGGCAAAGCACAATTCAAATGGGGCGATCTCTGAGTATGAACCAAAACAGTCCCACCGGCGACTCCCGATAGAAGTCGCTGCCGTACGTACCTGGCTGAACAGCAATGATCGGTGGTTCCGTTCGACGAAAGAAGAACAGCGTCGGATATGATGGATCACGGTTTGTCTCGATGCTTCTGTTTTCCTCCTCGATTTTCAAATGCACAGTCCTATCTTATAATGTATGCAATCCGCAACTAACAGTAAACCCCACTCCCTAAAGCAGGGGTCCTCAATCACGGTCCTGAAGGGCCACAGTGGCTGCAGGTTTTCGCTCCAACCCAAATGCTTAATATGACGCACTTATTGCTCAAGTAACACTTCTGCTTCACTTTAGTGGTCTCACTCGTTAAGATTTTGAACCCTTATTGCTTATTTTAGTCTTAAACAGCTGTATTCTTGGTTTTTAATGGCTCCTAATTAGCAATAACATGCAAATGACAAAAGAGACCCGCATTTCTCCATTTAGCCTGTTACCATTTACAGTCAGTCATTCTCCAACCTGCTGTATCCTAACACAGGGTCACGGGGGTCTGCTGGAGCCAATCCCAGCCAACACAGGGCGCAAAGCAGGAAACAAACCCTGGGAAGGGCGCCAACCCACCACAGGACACACACACCAAGCACACACTAGGGACAATTTAGGATCGCCAATGCACCTAACCTGCATGTGTTTGGACTGTGGGAGGAAACCCACGCAGACACGGGGAGAACATGCAAACTCCACACAGGAGGACCCAGGAAGCGAACCCAGGTCTCCTAACTGCGAGGCAGCGGCGCCACCACTGCGCCACCCACCATTTACACCTCTGTGTATTTATCATGCACTATTTGGTTTAATAAAACACTTGGAAGGAAAGTGAAGAGAAAAAAGTGAAGGACTGAGAATTACTCCTCCATTTTAGCCTTCAGATCATTTGGATGACATCCTTAGAAAGGGGAAGAAAATCAAGGATCTGAGAATGACCTGACATGGCAGAGTTAAAGCACCAACAAGCCATGACATTAAATTATTGGCAAGAAATGCTTTCTACTTAAGCATCTGGGTTAGAACAAAAACCTGCAGCCACTGCGGCCCTCCAGGATTGTGATTGAGGACCCCTGCCCCAAAAGGGTCAAGTGCAGTGATTGGTGATGTCTTTGCTGATGCAACAAGCAAACTCTTCATCAGGTATTTATATTTTACACATGGCAAAGGTCTAACAAACACAATACACAATAAACATTAAGCAAACACAACTGACATTTTAGGTAGTCCCAGTGCAGAGTCTTATATGGTTGTGAGACATGGACGCTATCCAGTGACCTGAAATGAAGACTGGACTCCTTCAGTGCTGTGTCTCTTCAGAGAGTCCTTGGGTACCACTGGTTTGACTTTGTGTTGCTCATGGAGTCCCGAATGAGGCACATGACCTGCACTGTCAGGGAGCGTCAGTTACGCCACTACAGCCATTTGGTGTGATTCCCCAAGGGTGACCTGACTCATTGTTGAGGACCTGAGTGTCTGGACCAGGCCAAGAGGACACCCACATAACACCTGGCTGTACCAGATAGATGGGTGAGACTGGACTGCATGTTTGCCTGGGAGGCTGCCAACCAGGATCCAGAGCTGTTATGTTGTATGGTGGGTGTGGCAGTGAGCTGTACCAGTGCCTGCTCCCCAACCTGACCTGACCACTGCAGAGTCAGCAATCACCTGGACAGCTAGCCAATCACGTGTGTAATGTCATAATGGAGTCCCACATGGACTTTCAACATATTTCATGTTCTGTGTATTGTATTGTATTGACCCCCCTTCTTTTTGACACCCACTGCACTCCCAACCTAGCTGGAAAAGGGGTCTCTCTTTGAACTGCCTTTCCTGAGGTTTCTTCCATTTTATTCCCCAGTTGGGTTTTTTTGGGGGATGGGGGGAGTTTTTCTTGTCTTCTTAGAGAGTCAAAGCTGGGGGGCTGTCAAAAGGCAGGACCCTGTTAAAGCCCATTGCGGCACTCCTTGTGTGATTTTGGGCTTTACAAAAATAAATTGTATTATATTGTATTGTATAGATGATGTCCCATTTGAAGGACCAAAGAAAACACTGGCATAGGAAGTGACATCAGAGACTCAGCCATGTCAGAAGGAGGGCATGACCATTTCCTTTCAGATGTCGGAGAACATAACTTAGGCATCACGGTGATTGCCGAATTAAAAAGCCACCCAGGACAACATACACCCTTGACATTGCCAGTTATCAGTAAGCTTTTCTAAAACGATAAATCTCCAGACATCGCTATTTCTATTATACGTTCTTCCGTTGGTATTACTATACTTTAATAAGTACCATTTCTATACTTTGTCTTTATATCTAGAGTGATTGAAGTAATAAAGTAACTATTAAGAGCATCTGGTGGAGTGGATGCGGTGGGCTGGCACCCTGCCCGGGGTTTGTTTCCTGCCTTGCGCCCTATGTTGGCTGGGATTGGCTCCACAAACCCCTGTGACTCTGTAGTTAGGATACAGCAGGTTGGATAATGGATGGATGGTGGAGTGGAAATTGCTGTTTACTCATCGCTGCAGGGTTTATCAAGGCTGAGAGGTGGCACATCAATAGGAAGAACAAGTGCGGTAGAAGTAAGGCCCCCTAGGTGGGTAAGTGGCCTATAACTAAATGTGCGTCTCTGGGACACTTGTATGTTTGTTATTGCTGGTGACGGTGAGTGCCTATGTGGAGTACTGAGGAGTGACCGGATTGAGGCATCACTCTTACTTATGTGGATGGGATCCCATACAGTGACTGGCAGTAGGGCATCAATCAAACGTAATTAGGTGAACTGGAGCTGTGTGTGTGTGTGTGTGTGTGTGGTAGGGTGTGGGGTTTTCAGGGGGCATCCTACGTGAAATACTACAGTAGGGGGGTGTGGATCTCACCAGGTGACACCATCAAATGGGGATGACACTCAAATGACTGCATATACAGTACATTATTAGTGTAGTGTTTCAGGCTGAAATCATTAAGGGGGACCCCACCGACTCAATGAAACGATCGAGCGTCCACACACCATTAAATAGTGGGAATTAACGAGCCACAATAAATGGCCGAGTGTTCGAACGCTGCCTTGTTTAATGCAAAAGAAGATTAAGAGGAGAACTGACTAAAGTGTTTAAAATTATGAAGGGAATGAGTCCAGTGACTTTAAAATGAGTTCATCGAGAACACGGGGACACAGCTGGAAACTTGTTAAGGGTAAATTTCACACAAACATTAGGAAGTTTTTCTTAACAAATAGAACCACAGACACATGGAATACTCAACCGAGTAGTGTGGTAGATGTTAAGGACCTTCAAAACTTGAACTGGAAGAATTAAGTGGACAGAACTGGCGAGCTTTGTTAGGCTGAATGGCTTGTTCTCGTCCAGATTGTTCTCCCGTTTCACAGATCAAGTAGTGTTATAGACAGTAGGACTTCAGGGACCTTCAAAATCTGACTTGATGTTATTTTGGAAGGATTAAGTGGACAGAAATGGTAAGCTTTGTTGGGCTAAATAGCATGTTCTCATGCAGACAGTTCTAATGGCTTTCTATTACCTTCTCATTATTTTTGAATTGAATTAAATTAGAATAGATAAACTTGATTAATCCCATGGGGAAATTCAGATGCATACAGCAGCAGAAATATAAAAAAACAAAACTTCAGACTTAAAAGGACAGAGAATACCGCCAATCAATCAATCAATCAATCAATAAACTTAATGTGTACATCGGGTGGAAGCATTGAATTGCCTGCAGGCAGAAAAAGACCCCCAGAGGAGTTCCTTAGCACAACGTTGTGGCTAAAAGTGGTCCAAGGCAGTGCTCCTCCTGGATAGAATGGAGGGGATTGTTTAAGATGGTATCTAATTTTGCCACTATCCTCTTTACCTACAGCATCTTCCAGTGTGTACAGGGTTTGCCCTGTGAGGGAGCAGATTACACGATGTGTACATTTCCTAACTTATTAACAATAGTAAACCTGACATTTCTTCTTCTTCTTTTGGCTGCTCCTGTTCAGGGGTTGCCATGGCAGATCATCTCTTCCTGTCCTCATCATCTTGCTCTGTCACACCCATCACCTGCATGTCCTCTCTCACCACATCCATGAACCTTCTCTTAGGCCTTCCTCTTCTCCTCTTCCCTGGCAGCTCTATCCTTAGCACCCTTCTCTCAATATACCCAGCATCTCTCCTCTGCACATGTCCAAACCAATGCAATCTCACTTCTCTGACTTTGTCTCCCAACCGTCCAACTTTAGCTGACCCTCTAATGTCCTCATTTCTAATCCTGTCCATCCTAGTCACACCCAATGCAAATCTTAGCATCTTTAACTCTACCACCTCCAGCTCTGTCTCCTGCTTTCTGGTCAGTGCCCCCATCTCCAACCCATATAACATAGCTGGTCTCACTACCGCCCTGTAAACCTTTCCTTTCATTCTTGCTGATACCCGTCTGTCACAAATCACTCCTGGCACTCTTCTCAACCACTTCACCCTGCCTGCACTCTCTTCTTCACCTCTCTTCCTCATTCCCCATTACTCTGTACTGTTGATCCCAAGTATTTAAACTCCTCCACCTTTGCCAACGCTACTCCCTGCATCCTCAATAGTAAACCCCACCCTGCAGCTCAAAAACAGATTCCCCCCTGGCCCTGTTCTGTAGATCTGTTCTGACTGAAGCTCGTGTTTTTCTTTTTGTCCTTTGCGACTGAATGAAGGGCAGCTGATTACGTCAGTCTCATTTGTTACGGCCTTTTCTTCTGATTAAAAAAAGAAAAAAAAAAAAAAGATGGCACAGGATGTGTAATAACTAAGCAAAATAAAAGAGAGACACTCCAAATGAAGGTCACTCCTATCTCTAAGGATCTCTTTTCTGGGGGAAAAAGCTTTGCTTCAGGGGACCCCTTACGCCAATGTTCACCACCAGGAGAATTCAAAATAATGACAGTTCAGCAGCCTGCACTGCTGCCTCACAGCTCCATGGTCCCAGGTTCAAATCCAGGCTGGAGTTCTGTCTGTGTGTTGTGGGGTACAAAATCTGTAAATTTTGCTCTGTATTTTCATTATATTTTGCTCAAGACAACAACAGATGAACTAAATTCAGAACACATCAAAGCATATCCACTTTCCAATTGTACCTCATTTTTAAAACAGCAGTTCCAACAAAGAAAGGAAGACATGCTTGTGCCTAACGCTATCGATTAGTTTATAACCTGGGCATCTGGAACAACAAGTTGCTAAATTGGTTTACAGCCTGGGAAAGGAAGACATGCCAGTAGTACTAAGCAACATCAAACGTTTTATTGTTTGGGGAAAATGGACATCCTCAAGATTTGAGAATCTGAGCGAATCCATTCATCATATTGACAGCCCTCCAATCAGGTGTATGCAACAATCATATGTTGTGAAAACCCCGGGATAATAAATATGCCTTGTCTGAAGAGCGACATTAGAGGGGACGAAGACGTCAGAAGAAGAGAACAGAGTGATGTCAGAAGAGGGCGCCGGCAACGTGCGGCCGTTTCCATCTGATTGTCATAAAAGCATCTCATGAACAACTACGAGTGCTAAGATCACAAGCAGCCTGTGACATTCATCCCCGTGCATCTTTACTTTTTTGTAAGCATTTTCTAAAGACTATATATATCCAGACTTTGCTATCCACATTTTCTTTAATCCTTTTCTCTACTGGTATTATTATTGCTGTAATAAATACCATGCTGCTTTTGACTTTCTATGCTTTGTCTTCATGTCTAGAGTGATTGAAGTAATAAGGTCGATTTCATTGAGTACCTGGTGCAGGAGGAGGTTTGCCATACGCTCCGTGCTGCGAAGTTTAAGGCTGAGGGTGTGAGCTCCACCCAATAGTGGGGAATAGGCCGTAAAGTAAGGCATTCTGGATTGATAAATGGCCTATAGTGAAGGATGCTGAGTCTTTGTATGTTTAAATGTTTTCTTGGAGACCAAAAGTAATATTCAGGTCTGAGATATCATTAAAACATCGTATGTTGTTTGTGCCGATAATAAGCAAGTCTCTTGAAGTGCTGAGAGAGTGACAAGTTGTGTTATTCCTAAACCACTTGTGTGATGTAAAGTACTAAAGGTTAATCTGCTGGGTGTGTGTGTCATTCATTCATAGGGCGCTGTTGAGGGTCTGTGCATCTGTGTATATCTATGTATGTGTGTATTAATCTTAAGGTGTGACAGTAGACCAACCCGGTAATGAACCTGATGAGTACACTTACCCATAGGTAAAGGGTAATGTGAGGGAAATACCACAATAATACACTTTGCAAAGCTGGCAGAGTCGCCCTGTGTCCAGGTGGGTCGTTTCCCACCACATGCCAAGAAGCACATGATACTCAAACACTCCTATGGGCCCATTGACCTAAGAGTGCCCTACAATGGACCACCTCATTCCTACTTTGTGCCCCCTGCTTTAAGGGGTGGGCTCTGACTCCCACAGCGCTTAAGGACATTAACGTCAATGGCACATTATACGTCTTCTAGTTGGAGTCCACTCGCTGATCTTGTCAGATTATGTGATAACATTCCAGCAATTTGTTTTAAATTTCCAAAATATGTGCTGCCTGATGGAGTCGGTGTTGTACAAATGCTTTCCAGGTGTGGCAAGTTTAACCACAATTCTGTCATAGTACATAAAACATGTGACATCAGACTGATGAGTGTATCTTCTGCTTGCGACATGCTAGTCTCGTAGTTCCAGACGTACAATGCAGGTATCTGGAGACAACCAGGAGTGAATCTGAATAAAGAAATGGGCATTACTCTAAACACAAATATCTAACAGACCCCAGAGAACTTTAGCATGGTGGCATCTGATCCTGTCAGATGTCACTGGCCTGAAGGTTGTCCACATTTACAGAGCTGACAAACCTGAGAAACATGTGTGATCATGCCATATCTCAGTGGTGGGAACTTCTGCATCTGATAGAACTCTGTAAACGTTGGTGTCAGCACAATGGAGTCTGAGCCTGTTAAATCAAAGCTGAAAGACCTCACACGCATCTTGTTTTACAAATATGCAGACTGATCCTGTCAGATGTCAGTGACCTGGAGGTTTTCTACATTTACAGAGAGGACAGGTCTCAGAAACATGAGGCTTTATTATTGTGTGGTCTACATATTAGAGTGATCGTGTGACACCTCATCTGGAGTCCTGTGTGCAGTTTTGGTCTCCAGACTACAAAAAGGACATAGCAGCACTAGAAAATGTCTAGAGAACAGCAACTAGGCCGATTCCAGTGCTACAGGGGATGAGTTATGAGGAAAGATTAAAAGCCTTTACAATTTAAACAAAAGAAGATGAAGAGGAGACCTGACTGAAGTGTTCAAAATTATGAAGGGAATTAGTGCAGTGGATCGAGACGGTGACTTTAAAATGAGTTCATCAAGAACACGGCGGCACAGTTGGAAATTTGTGGAGGGTAAATTTCGTACAAACATTAGGAAGTTTTTCTTTACACAAATAATGATAGACACTTGGAATAAGCGACCAAGAAGTGTGGTAGACAGTAAGTCTTTAGGGACTTTCAAAACTCGACTTGATGTTTTTTAAGAAGAAATAAGTGGATAGGACTGGCGAACTTTGTTGAGCTGAATGGCCTGTTCTCGTCTAGTAGTGTTCTAATGTTCTAATGTCATATCTCAGTGGCAGGAACTTCCATATCTGACGTAACTCTGGGAACCTTGGAGTCATAGCATGATAGAGTCCGGTTCTGTCAAATCACAGCAACTCCAAAGCTGAAAGGCCTCTCATATGTCCGGCTTTACTAATCTGCAGTCTGACCCTCACAGATGTCAGTAACCTGAAGGTTGTCCATATTTACAGAGCTGGCAGACATCAGAAACGTGAGGTTTTATTATTATAAAGTGTGATCAAGCTATATCTCGGTGGTGGGAAGTTCTGTATCTGGCAGAAACTTTGGTATCGGCATGATGGAGTCTGATCCTGGTAAATCAAAGCTAAAAAATTCAGACATGAGCATCAGCAGGCTTTGGAACCAAGTTACCCGAATTCTTCACTAACATTTCAGATATTATTTACCACTCTGAAACTGATCTTTCCAATCATAAAATAGGTCATTACGATAGCAAATAATGATAAGAATTCATAATGAATTGCAGAATTACAGTATTTGAGGGTTCCTCTTGAGTGCTTCTTTCTCTTGCACAATTTGGCTCAAAAACTAATCAGCTCATCGTCATCTCATAACAGGCTTAAGTTTCGAGTTTGGTATTTTTCCGTCCAGCCGTTTTAGCTCTCGACCGTCCTCAAGAAACTGTGACACACAAACAGACAGACAGACAGACACCCATAATCAAGATATCAATGTTTTTGGTATCAGGGGACCCTAAAACATCGAAATCCATCGAAAACCGGAGATCGAAATTTTAGACGAATGTAAAACTTTCGCTCCTCCCCCATAGATGATCAGTTATGGTGGGGGAGGGCGCAAAGCCAAAAGACCCCCCACAAGTCTGGCTTTACTACTGTAATAAGCAGTCTGATCCTGTCAGATGTCAGTGACCTGAAGGTTGTCCACATTTACAGAGCTGACAGACCTCTGTAAAACGAGTTTTTATGATTAAAGTATAATCAGGTCATATCTCAGTGGCGGGAAGTTCAGCATCTGACAGAACTCTGAAAACTCTGCCATCAGCATGATGGAGTCTGCTCCTGTTAAATCAAAGCTAAAAAAATTCAGATGTGAGCGTCGATAGGCTTTGCACCCTAGGAACCAAGTTACCCAAACTATTCTAGAACATGTCAGTAATTATTTACTGCTTAGATGCTGATCTTTCCGATCATAAAATAGGTCATTACCATAGCAATTAATAAGAAGAATTCCTAATGAAATGCAGAATTCAAGTGCCTCTTTCTCTTGCAAGATTTCAGTCAAAAACTAATCAGCACATCGTCATCTCATTACAGGCCTTAAGTTTCGAGTTTGGTATTTTTTCCATCCAGCCATTTTAGCTTTAGACTGTTCTCAAGAAACTGTGATGCACAGACTCATACACACCCATCATGAAGATATCGATGTTTTTGGTATCAGGGGACCCTAAAACATCGAGATCCATTGAAAACCGGAGATTGAAATTTTAGACGAATCTAAAACTTTCGCTCTACCCCCAATAGATTAGGTTATGGTGGGGGAGGGCGCAAAGCCAAAAGACCTCCCACAAGTGTGGCTTTACTACTGTAATAAGCAGTCTGATCTTGTCAGATGTCAGTGACCTGAAGCTTTTTCGTATTCCACAGATACACAGGGAGACACTTGTCCTTTCATTAAGGTGGATATACACAGCTGACTCGCCTTAATAATTTGCAGCTGCATTATGCACTCTGTTGTCCGCATATTGATTTGGCAAAATTTGACCAGCTATGTTATAGGGTGGAATGGGTGGAGAAGAGTGTCAGGAGTGATTTGTGACAGACGGGTATCAGCAAGAGCTAAAGGGAAGGTCTACAGGATGGTAGTGACACCAGCTATGTTATATGGGTTGGAGACCGTGGCACTGACCAGAAAGAGGGAGACAGAGCTGGAGGTGTCAGAGTTAAAGATGCTAAGATTTGTATTGGGTGTGACGAGGATGGACAGGATTAGAAATAAGAACATTAGAGGTTCAGCTCAGGTTGGACGGTTTGGAGACAAAGTCAGAGAGGCGAGATGTTGGGTATATTGGGAGAAGGATGCTAAGGATAGAGCTGCCAGGGAAGAGGAGAAGAGGAAGGCCTAAGAGAAGGTTTATGGATGTGGTGAGAGAGGACATACAGGTGATGGGTGTAACAGAACAAGATGAGGAGGACAGAAAGATATGGAAGAAGATGATCCACTGTGGCGACCCCTAATGGGAGCAGCCGAATAAAGAAGAAGAAGATTATGCACTCTGTGTCGGTCCATGGCTGAAAGATTTTCCTAAATGTACAAAGCTCAGATTATTGTGGTTTAAGTGTGATGGAGTCAGATGTTGTCAGATCTCTGCAGCCTAAAGCTTTTCCACAGTTTTACAAGCCTGCCAAACATCTGGATTGTTTTTTCATTATAATTATGGCATCCATGTTGGATCTCTGCAGCCTCAAGCTTTTCCAGAATTTTACAGCACAGAAAAACACCTGCATTTTTATATTGTGGCACTATGTGGAAGCTTTCGAGGCAACTTGGGCCCCTTCTTCAGGAAAAGATGGAATGCAGATTTCCCTGTGTTTATATTGGGCAGAGACAGCATTGGAAAACCTTTAAGTGAGCCATCTTAAATGTATAAAATGAATAGATTCATTGAGCAAGAGAGGAGAACAATGTATGGTCAAGATCTTTGGATAAGATGATCGTCCAACAAAGTCTTTTGAAGTTTCTGACAAGTATTTCAATATAATGTGGATCTGTACAGTAGTCAGGTTGTCTGTGTCAGTCTGAGAGATGCAAACAGTCCTCATATCTGGCCATAAAACTCTGGTCTCTATTTAAACCATGTTGTAATGTGTTCAATTTTAGCAGGAGTTTGACTTCCCATTCTTTTCTATCTTGCTGTGTTCTGAAGTTGTCCATGGCTGCTACAGGAACATCTCTGCCACCATGCTTGATGTGGACCCTGTGTAAATTCATTCTCTGGCGGAGTGTCTGTCCAGTTTCTCCCACATAGAGTGCAGTGTCAGGACATAAACACAGGGAACTCCAGTTTCTGCATTCCATCTTTGCCTGAAGAAGGGGCCGGAGTTGCCTCGAAAGCTTGCATATTGTATTGTTTTCAGTTAGCCAATAAAAGGGCTCATTTTGCTTAACTTCTCACTACATTCATAATGGCTAACACGGTACAACACCCTAGTACTACATTATGGCACGTAATCATGTTGGATCTCGGCAGCCTGAAGCTTTTCTGTTGTCATATGTTGAGTTTATTTTATTGTCTGATCCTGTCAGGTGTCAGCAGCCTGATGTTTTTCTACATATCCAAAGCTCATACAGCTTCAAGACCTTTAACTTTACACTTTATAGAGTCCAACTATGTTGTATCTTGGTGGCCTGAAGGTTTTCCACCAAGGTTCAGAGATTTTTATTATTATTATTATTATTATTATTATTACCAGTCCTGATCCTACTAGATGTCAGTAGCCTGCACCTTTTCCACATTTCCATAGCTGCAGAGCTTAGTGATTTGAGGATTTATGATTGTGCCATGTCATCAACTTCTGCTGTGTTATCTTCCAGGAATCCCTAAATCTGTCCCGATTCCAGCACGCTGGCACAGTGCCCAGGCACCACCACCACTTCTCAGCCATCGACTCAGATTGAGGAAAGCGTCAAATAGCCTGACAGCTTCCCATGAATCTCTGTGCCTCTCTTCAGTTACGCACATGTGAATTTGAAATCCTTCCCAGCCTGCTCCTTACTTGACCGTGACCTAATGCCCGGCACCTGGCCCGAAATGACGCAATGACGCACCAAACAAAACAAAGCTACCTGAGTGAGGAGAGCACAAGTCCCCCACTAAGTGGTGGAGCAAGTGTTGGAACTATGGGAATGAATTACTGTGCCCCCTGCTGCCCTATTAATGCACGCCTGGCACAGCATATGATTGATAAGAGTGGAGGTGTAGAGGTAAAGTGGATTCAGGAAGTCTTCAGCCCCCTTTTGCTTTTTCACATTTTGTTCTGCTGCAGCCTTGAGCTAAAATCATTAACCCTTTTGGCCCTGACATCCTATTACTGGTACATAAACACGCAGCCGTTTTTGTAAAGCACAGGTACGTTTGCAGCCGTTGCAACTATTAGTGCAGACCGGAGAGACTGGCATACAGTCCATGAAACACAGAAGTGAAAATGGACGCTTCTGGACTGTGCGCACCACTTTCAATTTTTTTTTCCTCAAGAAGATTGAAGTATTTGGCAGCTTTTGTATAATAATAGTGACAGGCCCGGCCTTAGGCATAGGCGAAGTAGGCGACCGCCTAGGGCCCCGGATCGACTCCTTGGTCTAATTTTCACGCATTTCACAGAGCTTCCAGAGGGGCTCCGCCCCCCTCAGGGGGCCCCTGGACCCCCCTTTTGCCTAGGGCCCCATAATACCTAAGACCGGGTCTGATAGTGATCATTTTTTTGTTTTTTTTTCACTTTTGAGCTTCTTAGACACCCCAAAGATAGAAAATCTTACAAAATAATTTTTACCATAAAAACAGAAAATCCAAGGCCGAAAGGGTTACAGTTAATTCTTTTTTCCTCTCAAATAACACTCAATACCCCAGAATGACAAAGCGACAACAGGATTTGAGAAATTTTATAAATCTCTCTATTATAAAAGAAAATCTTGAGATGAGACGAGACCATTTCTAAGAGATTTTTTCAAGTTCCACCCTCCTCTCAACCATTTACGGTGAACGGCCCGAAGTCCTCTCACCTGTCTCTTCTCATTGGTGAGAATGCTTTTGTCAGACACAGTTCCTATGCTCTCAGCTCTTATAAATTTTTACGTTTTCCTCATTTCAAGTTCCCAATTAAAGAAGACGTATTATTTCCAAATCTTATTGAAGAATTTCAGCACGAGAGGTTATCAACAGAAGAAATGAGTACACGGACAATCCTAGCACCAAGAAACAATGAATTCAAATGAATTAACGTGAAAATTGTTGATCGCTTACACAGCAAATTAGTTAAATGCGTATCAATACACTCTGCTGAAACAGTTGGTGGTAATGGTGCGGAAGATGAAAACAACAACTTACAATATCACATAGAATATCAACAACTGTTAACACCGTCCAGTCTGCCACCGGCCGAATTACTGTTGAAAGAAGGATGTATTGTAATGTTATTGCATAATTTATGTCTGAGTGATGGGCTATGCAATAGGACAAGATTAGTTGTATTTAAAAGTGGTCAAACAATTCTGACATGTAAAATTTTAACAGGCGACAAGAAAGGTCATGAAGTACATCTTCAGGGGATAACATCAGACACCAAAGGAGATCTTGATATGCCATTCGTATTAAAACGTTTACAGTTAGAAACATTCGAAAAAGTCGGTTTATTTATTAGAGAGAAAGAAACGATATTCACTTACGGGCAGTCATATGTTCCGTTGTCACGATGTAAGTCCAAACACGGAATCAAAATTCAATGCGATATTGACAAAAAGTTAATTCCAAAAATTGTTTTTACTGAAGTTTTACAGTAAAAGTGTAAGTTTAAAAAGTATTTGCGTATTAATTTCAAAGCCAAACAGAACGAAAACGTATAACGCAACAAATACCTCGAACGCAGCATGGAACATAACTTTCTTGCAGTTTATTATGTTTTACTGTTTTTTAATATGGTTAATTACTCACTGTAATGTAAAATAGTTAGTGCAATTACATGCTACGTAGAGTTGCCCATGTGAAAAGCATGGATTTTCCATATTGATGCATTTAACTTGCAGTGATTGCCCTTGAGCCTTATTAATTGACATAGCAAAAGCCAAACGAACATGAAATTGAAATCAAAGGGTAAATCATTCGGAATCAGCAGAATTCTTGGTATGAAAACATCTTCACATCTTGCGCAATGTTTCAGACGCCCTTGAAATAGACTTTTTTCTGGACTTTCTAATTTTACATCTTTTTTTCGGTGGCATGGGTATATTAGCGAAAAGCAGGACAATTATAATGTGTTACATGGTATTACGTACGGAATAAGCACCACAGTGAGATGAATATATGTTATTTACAATACGTCGGAAAGCGAACAAATAGCACCAGTCAGTCAGAAAGACCAAGACTGAAATCGTACTGTGAGTTGGAAAGCGAGCAAATAGCACCACAAATACGGAAAGCCAGTCACGTGCACTGGGTCGTTCACATTTTACATCCATATGGCAGTTCCCCTTCCCCGATGAAAGCAGTCGGACTTCTCATACTTGGACACTTCCGCCATCTGTTGGCAATTTAAAGAAACATTGGTAAAGAGCGATGCACAGGGACCAAACGTGCCGCTAGATGGCACTGCCGTTAACGTCTGCTGCAACGTGCGGCCATCTTGTCGATGTATGGGGACGTGTGCTGAACGTTGTGTCGGTGAAAAGGTGCCCTGCGCTTCACCACGAACATTTTTCCCAACCAAACATACCCCATGACCTCCTCCTGGTCACAAAGGAGCCCAGTTTGGTGGCGATCGGACGCCCGGTGCAGATTTGTACAGCGGACAAACAAACATACATATACACATACATCGACTGTGCTTTATATATTAGTTAACTAGCAAATGGATCTTACAAACACCACATTGGCACAAGTAATTCAGACCTTGTGCTTTGGCTCAGGTGCATCTCCTTCAATTGATCATCACATTGTTTGAAGTCCACCTGTGGTTAACTCAACTGACCAGATATGATTAGGAGAGGCGCACACCCGTCTATAGAAAGTCACGCAGGTGACGATGACCAAGCCATGAGTTGGACGGAACTGCCGGCAGAGCTTAGAGACAGGATTGTGTAGAAGCACGGATCGGGTGAAGGATACAAACAGAAATGTTGGCAGCATTGATGGTTCCCAAAAGCACAGCGACCTCCGTAATTGTTAAATGCAAGAAGTTTGGAACAACTACAGTTCTTCATAGAACTGGCTGCCTAAAGAAGGGCCTTGAGAAGAGAAGTGACCAAGAACCCGACGGTCACTCTGGTTACGCTCCAAAGAACCTGTGTGGAGATGGGAAAAACTTCCAGAAGGACAGCCATCACTGCAATGCTCCACCAACCTGAGCTTTATGACAGAGTGGCCCTCAGTGACAGACACACGTTACGCCCGCTTGGAGTTTGCAAAATGGCACCGAAAGGACTATGAGAAAGTGAGAAACAAGATTCTCAGGTCTAATGAAATCAAGATTAGCATCACGTTTGGGGGAAAGCAGGGGCCGCACATCACCCGTAAAAATGAGATGTAAGACGCTAGGGGTTGCTGTTGCCCCTTTAAACCCAACAGACAAATGCACAGGACACAGGTTAAAAGCATCAAGAAGTATTTTAATCCTTTTCTCCTTTGAATAGTTCCTTCAAGCACCCCAGCCACAATAAACAGGCAATGAAATCTCAAATTACAATACTAATAAACACAATTCTCTCCTCCACACCTCCCGACTCCGGCTCGCTTGCTGGGTTCACAGTAGTCCTTTAAATAGTCTTCAGCCCAGAAGGCTTCTGTCCTTCTGTCCACGTGACTTGCCAGATACAGAACTTGCATTTTCTTCAGCCTGGAGTCTGTTCCAGTCACTTTGGAGTACTTCCGGGCTATGCGGACAATAAAAACTCCCAGGTCCCCCTGCAGCGTCTCCTGGTGGCACCCACGGATCCCAGCAGGGCTGTGAAGCTGAACTCCAGATCACGTGGTGCCCTGCAGGAATCCGGGGCACCGCTATGCTGCAACGAAGTTGCCATCTAGCTTCTTGGGGGAGGCAGTCTCCCAAAGTAGCAGCATTCCCTCATTTTTCCAGTCTTTGGGCGTCCCAGCCGGGTTGAGCTGCCGGCCGTCCATCACAGAAGAATTGTGGTGGTGACAGCATCAGGGACTGGGCGACTAGTAAGGGTTGAGGGAATGGAGCAAAGAACAGAGATATCCTTCATGAAAGGTGCTCTGGACCACAGAAAGCTTACTTTCTAAGAGGACACAGCAAAGACAATACGGGAGTGGCATAGGGATAACTCTGGGAATGTTCTGGAATTGGTCACCTAGAGTCTGGACCTGACCCAAACATCTCAGGAGAGACCTCTCCACCAACCTGACAGAGTTCGAGGGGATCTGCAGAGAAGAATGGCAGACAAATCCCCCAAATCCAGGTCTGTGATGCTTGAGGTGTCAAACCCAACAAGAGACTCCATCCTGGGATCAACTAAGGTTCTGATCAAAGGGTCTGATGGGATACTTCAGTTATTTATTTTTAATAATTTTGCAAAATATTCTAAGATGCTGTCTGTAAGACCTACAGGTCCTTCAACCTCATGGCATAGTAGTCATTGTCACCTGTGGGACCTTCTATAGGCAGACATGTGCCTCTCCTACTCAGGTCTCGTCCGTTGAGTGAACCACTGATGGATTCCAAAACAGGGTATAGAAACATCTCAGTGATGATCACCAGAAGGGGATGCACCCACGCCATAGAAATGGGTCTGAATACTTGTGTGTCAATGGGGCATTTCAGTTTTTCCTTTGTAAGGGATGGCTGGTGGCCCAACCCAGCCGGGATGCTCAAAAGATGGAAGGATGGGGGAAGGTGGCTGCTTTGGGACACTTCCTCCCCCCAAAACGCTAGGTGGCAACCTCCTTGGTTTACAGCAGTGCCCCGGATTCCCATAGGGCACCATGGGACTTGGAGTTCGATATTTCAGCCCTGGTGGGTACCGCCAAGGAGGTGCCGTGGAAGAAACATATGGTATGATGTTTCTGCCTGACCCAGAAGTGCTTGTGGAATACATGGTTGGAAGAGCAGAAGCAATTCCTGGGTTGGCAAATATAAATGGACGAGATTGGCCTCACAAAAGGGAGCCAGAGGCGGTAGGTGGAGGACAAAGCTTGCGGAAGGAGGAGTAGGGGCTGAAAGAAAGAAAGAGGAAGAACGGACTGTGTGTTATTTGGTACTTTGTACTGTGTTGTGTTGCGGGAGGCAAAAGAAAAACGCTGCCCACACTTGAATAAAAGGTGTGCAATTTGGTAAGATTTGTGTCTCATCTTGTCTGTGTTGGGGTTTGGGGAGTGGTATGCCCTCCTGGTGGGTCCACACCTTTTTAATTAATTTCTGTAATCCTGTTTTCACTTTTTTCATTCTGGGGTATTGAGTGTCAGTTGATGAGGAAGGGGAAAATAAATTGAAATGATTTGAGCACAAGGCTGCAACCCAGCAACATGTGAAAAAAAAGTGAAGGGGTCTGAAAACTTTCTGAATTTACTGTATGTTAGTACGCCAGGGTGTGAAGGATGGCCAGGCCACACTGAGTCGGGAAGGATGGGAGGAGACGGCATTGTCTACCCCGAACTGCTTGATGGCAGCCCCCACTGGGTTGCAGCAGCACAACATTTTCCCACAGAGTATCATGGGACTTGGAGTTTGTCAGCTCAGTCCTATTGGGTTTCATGAGTAGGACAAGGAGGTGCTACGGGGACTGGGGAGTTCACCCAGAAATGCTTCTGAACTACAGCTTCAGAACACCAGAAGTGCTTCTGGGTGGGATATAAAAGAAATTGCCTGCCTCTGCTCTGGAAGCCAGAGTCGGGAGGAGTGGAGGACAAAGCTTGCTGGGAGGAGAAGAGGAGGCAGTGACCACGACACAGATAGACAAAAGAAAAACAGGAGTATTACAGACAGCTGTATATTGCTGTGTACTTGTACTTGTGGCGTGGGAAACGATTATAGAGAAGAGCTTCCCACAATAAAAACTCTCTTTGTGCTTTTACACTTGCTGTCCAAGACGTTGTGTCAGATGTTTGGGGAGCTGGTGCACCCCAGGTGGCCACAAGAGTTAGGTTTAGTGGAGGATGCTCCCCTCTATTGGGGGAAAACTATTGCACGGGTACACTAACGTGAGTATTAAATTTAATCTTTTACAATTCTAAAACACATTCAGATTCTCTAACATTTATATTTCAAACAAACGTAATCATCCCTATCCAATAATTATTTTTTGTTTAAACAGACTCTGTATGACCCATAATGAAATCACTAAATAATTAGGTCTAACATAGTCTATCATAATATAATTTAGGGCGGGTGAAAAAATATTGTTCAATCTGGGAATTAAGATGGGATAATACAGTTTCCATAATTTAATGTCCCTTCTTGTTTAACATCAGGGCTATAATAATATATATTTTTTTTTTAAATTATGGGTACAAAATCAATTTTAACCTTAGGCATAAATAGTATTTAAGCCACTGCAAACTATCATTTTTGATAAATACTGATTTAACATCAAGGTTACATTTTTACTCATTTTAAGTTTAGTGTTTGGGCAAGGGGTAGACAATCTAGTTAATTTGAAGCATAGGAACCACCGGAGAGCTTTCAAAAAATTGTGCCAAAAACGCTAAAGCTCCAAATGTTGCCTGTAGATCTAATTTCTGATACTTAGTTATTTTATGATCAAAAAGCATATCTAATGTTAACGTTGTAAAATTCGGGGTCCATTGTAAAAAGTTAGGGTTAAGGTTATTAGGATTAGATATGGGGATAGAAGCCCAAAAGGTAAACGCTCTGGCACACTGATCCCATAAATAACATTTTATTTAAAGGTATATTCACCCTTCACATTTAAATACATATAAATATTCTAAAACCCATTTTCCCCTTTTAAAATATTGTGTTTTTTATCAGTATCTATAAAATCCTACAATATTTCATCACTTTTGCAGTAAAAATCTCGATTCTCATAGAGGGTTCAACCCTCTGACCCTACTGGTCAAACTCAAAACTGCATTAAAAATTAAATAAATATATAATTGAAAATAACCTTTAATAAATAGTTAATAAATGGGTTAATAAATATTATAAATAGTTTAAATACGGTATAAAAAACATTTTAAAATAAAAATAAATAAATGATTAAAATACGTGCCCTGAGGACAATTTTTAACATCAGGGCCTTATATACTAATTCTGATTAGGGCTGTAACTCCACTAACTTTAAGATTAGGATTGTGGTAGGGCATCAAAGGCAAGGGTTCAAAACAGTGTTTTAACATTAGGCACCTGAGGGGAGATTTATTTTAACCTCAGGGCCCAGTTTCAGTGATTTTAAGATAAGGGTTAGGGATGGGATCAGGAACCTATAAAACAAGGATTAAAATCAGACTTAACATAAGGGCTTTCAGGGAAAATTACTTTTAACCTTAGAGCCCAGTTTGACTGACTTTAAAGTAAGGGTCAGGGGTGGGGGTTAGGGGTAGGGTAGGGGATAGAAGCCCAAAGGCTTATGCTCTGGCACACTTCATCCCATAAATAAAATCTTATTTAAAGGTATATACACCCTCTACCTTTAAGTAAATAAAAAACTCTATGGGTTAGGGGGTTGGTTGGTCCCCCTCGAAGATGGAGAAATGTCCATTAGTCAACAAGAGTAAGTGGCAATTGTGTGGTGTGTAGCAGCGGCTTTCAAACTCTGCCAGTATGCTGGGAAACACTTCTGGTACTCCAAATTGGAAAACGTGGACGTGCCGGTAGCACTGAGTAGCCCACTTCAAGCACTGTTTTTAATTTGTCCTGTTTGTGGGCCCCTCACCATTGTAGCCCCACTGTGTCGCCGACCCACTGGCTCAGGCTGTTTGCACTCTAAGCGCGGTGTCCTGTTTGTGACCTTCAGTCCAAGAGAGCAGCGGAAGATGACAGAAGATGCAGTGAATCAGTGAATAATACGCAAGGGAAATAAGTGGCTGGCTGGCTTTTGCAAAGCAGCAGAATTCTGCGCTTGGCTCATTTGACATGGAGCGAAAGAGCCATTGTCTGAGCTGACGTGTGCTCTTCTTGATGAGAAAGATGTCAGGAGTGGAAGCATTCCGACAGTCGACTCTGCACAAAAGGAGATTCTCCTCGGCCATTCATCGTCAGATTAGACAGACGCCTCATTGAAGTGAAACATTAAACTCTGGATTGAGATGCAAGTGAAATAACGAACAGTAAACTAAGAGAATTCAACACCAGAGACGGAAAACAACGACCATCACTTTATATAGCGTGTTTCCCAACTGAATGCTATCCAAAGCCTACCTACAGATATTGAGATACTACATGATTATTATTCTTCACATTTAGAATAATAATACAAGTCAAGACAAGTCAAGTCGGGGAGCATGCACTGGTACAGCACGTTGCTGCACCCACTACACGACAAAACAACTCGGGATCCCGGTTGGCAACCCCCCAGGCAGACATGTGGTCCAGTCCCACCCTCCAGAAATGACCCTCTATCTGCCGCAGCCAGGTGTTACGTGGGCGACCTCTTGGCCTGGTCCAGCCACTCTGGTCCCCAACAATGAGGATCTTACGAGCTGGATCATCCTTGGGGAAACGCGCCACATGGCCGTAGTGCCGTAACTGACGCTCCCTCACAATGCAGGTAATGTGCCTCATTCAGGACTCCATGTGCAACTGATCATTCGACCCAAAGTCAAACCAGCGGTACCCAAGGATTTTCCGGAGAGACACAGTACCAAAGGAGTCCAGTCTTCGTCTCAGATCACTGGATAGCGTCCATGTCTCACAACCATATAGCAAGACAGGAAGCACCAGGACTCTAAAGACTTGGGCCTTCGTCCTTTTGCAGAGATATCGGGAGCGCCACACACCCCTATCCAGTGACCTCATGATCCCCCATGCTCTCCCAATCCATCTACTGATTTCATAGGAAAAGTCACCAGAGACATGAATGTCACTAATGAGGTAAGTAAACCTCTCAACAAGGTCGACACTCTCTCCATAGACAGACACACTGCTGATGGCCGTGCCCAAGAGCTCATTAAAGGCCTGGATGTTGGTTTTTATCAGGACCCTCACAAGCCCAGACACTCAGACTCCTCCTCTGTCTCTTGAGCGCCCCGATCAGAGCATCCATTGACTCCGCAAAGATCACAGCATCGTCAGCAATGTCAAAATCTGTCAACCTTTCTTCACCAACAGATGCCCCACAGCCACTGGATCCCATGGTCCAATAATACAGGGCGAGTCACAATTATGTTAACACTAAAGGTACTGCTCTGTATATACTTGTATACAATTTTTGTGGACAATTTATGTGCCAAACAGGTTGAGACATTCTTGTAAATCATCTTGCACATATGAAGTGTGTTCTGTGAATAAATTGTATCTGCCATTCAAATGTTAACATAATTTTGACTCACCCTCAATCATCCCAGTCTAGCACCGAGTCAACAAAACTTCAGGGATATCAATCTGTCCAGTTAGGAAGAACAAGAAACTGTGAATCAGCTTCACTTGCTTTGGTGCAAATGAAAGTGACAACAGGTTACCTGGAGAGGAGGCAACAGCAAGAAACACCCCAAAATAGGGAATGGTGGCCACAGACAATTGCTTTCTCCTTATCCTTCCTGACTGATTCCTCTCTAGTATTCTGTTTTGCTAGTGTCCTTGTCACCACTGGTACCTGCAGCTGATTCAAGTGGCACAGGTAGTCCAGCTCCTCCATGGCGGCACATCCATACATGTCGTCACAAGAAGGTTTGCCGTGTCTCCCAGCACAGTCTCAAGAGCATGGAGGAGACACCAGGAGATGGGCCGTTACATGAGGAGAGCTGGACAGGGCCGTAGAAGGGCATCAACCCAGCAGCAGTAGGACTGGCATCTGCTCCTTTGTGGGGGGGGCACTGCCAGAGCCTACAAAATGATGTCCAGCTGGCTACTGGTGTGCATGTTTTTAACTAAATTTTCAGAAACAGACTGCATGAGGGTGGCATGAGGGCCCCACGTCCTCTAGTGCCGTCCATCACCGTGCAGCTCAATTGGCATTCGCCAAAAATGAGCAATTGGCAGCTCTACCATTGGTGCCCCGTTCTCTTCAAAGATGAGAGCTGATTCTCCCTGAACACGTGACAGACGTGAAAGAGTCTGGAGATGCTGTGGTGAACGTTAGGCAGCCTGCAGCATCATTTAGCATGACCAGTTTAGCGGTGGGTCAGTGACGGTCTGAGAAGGCATGTCTTTGGAGGGTTACACAGACCTCCCCATGCTAGGCAACAATATCCTGACTGCTGTTATGTCCCGGAATGAAATCCTCAGAACCATTACGCTGGTGCAGTGGGCCCCGAGTTCCTCCTGGTGCAAAGGCCAAAGTGTGTAGGCAGTTCCTGGATGACGAAGTCATTGAATGGCCCACACGTTCCCCAGACCAAAATCCAAGTGAGAACCTCTGGGATATTATGTTCCTGGGCAGGCAACCTGAGGACCAAAAAAGCACAACGCCTGAAGAAACATATCAAGACAGCCTGCACCATCACTGGGCCAACCCTGGCACATTGGACACTGATGTGGAATAGAAAATGGTGGCAAAAATGGATGTCATCATGAAAAATCCCCTCCACTTTCAGCCAGTTGCATTCCATCCATGGTGTGCTAAAATATTAATAATTCTTTGCATTTATATTGCGCTTTTCTCACTACACAAAGCGCTCAGCAATTGCAGTTTAAGGGCCTTGCTCAAGGGCCCAACAGAGCAGAGTCTCTATTGGCATTTACGGGATTCAAACCGGCAACCTTCTGATTGCCAGTGCAGATCCCTAGCCTCTGGGGTCTTTTCTGCCCTCTGTTATCAGGCAATTCAATGCTTCCACCCGATGTGATTTATTTAATGATTGATTGATTGATCAGCTGTATTGATTGTCTTGTGCGTCTATATTCTTGTTTTTTTACTTTTGTCCTGCAGTATGTATCTGAATTTCCCCATGGGAATAATAAAGTTTATCTAATCTAATTTATAAAGGTAAATTGTGTAAGATGTCCAGGAGAGCGAGGTTGTAACAGTTCGGTGCCGCTAAGATTCACGCCATCGATGAGACGGTGATTTATTTATTTTTTTTGGTGGAGTTTCCAGGGACGCACCTAGCCTCGGCCCGACCCATACACACTCACCAGCAGAGACACAAAACCAACGGATGAGTATATAATATACTAGCCATCCCCTGCGGCTTCGCCCGCGTATTAGTGAAACAGGACAGTGAGGAGGGCCCTGCCCAGCTCCCTACTCCGGACGTCACGCTTCTCCCTCCCTTGAAATTATGTCCGTCTGTGTGTAAACACGATAACTCGAAAATGCTTTGACCTGGTCAGTGAGATTTTGTACACCTGGTTTATATCAAAAATAAGGAATCCTATCAACTTTTGGGCCCCATCCGGCAACAGGAAGTGGTACTTTAACTGAATAATTTTGCAAATTTTCAAGTAAACTATGGTTATAATTACAGATAAACGATTCAAATTTTGTATAGATATTTATAATGATAAAAAGCACGCAGGTATAAAATTTGAGAAAAATTACTCATTCGGAAGTAGTATTTTATTTAAACAACCATCCAAATGTTTTGTATCATGGAAATATAAATGTATACAAGATATTAAAAATTGTATTCAATATACAGGGGGTCCTCGGGTTACGACACAGTTCCGTTCCTACAACAGTAATGTAACCCAAATTTTGATGCAAGTCGAAACACACCCTAGCCTAAGTCACTTACCTATCCTAACACATTTGCAAAATCATAATCTAGAACATAAAAACACAACTAAGCCACAAAAAAAGGAAAAGAACATAAATATACTGTACTGTACACTGTACTGTAGTAACAGGAAAAAATGACTGTAAAAAAAAATTCCTTCCCTTTATGCCTTCTGATCTCTTTACAATATCTAATTTCACTTCCATCGTGATGGTTTTCCTCTTCTTCAAAGCACTGCCATCTGAAGACTCTGACTTTCGTTTAAGAGGCATGATAAGGGCCAAAAAGTCGGCAAACAAAGCAACACAAACAGAACACTTGTGCCCCACGCAACCAAACTAGTTCTCCAACTCCCAAACTCATATGCCGCGTTACTGCGGATTCTTCCGCTGCGCACAACCAAACGAGTTCTCCAACTCCCTCACTCATACGCTGTGTTCTGCAGATTCTTCCGCTGTGCACAACCAAACTAGTTCGCCCACGTAGTTTGTAAGTATGACGCTAAAGGCGTAAGCCGAAATACTCACGTCTCAATTGTTTTTAAGTTTTTATGGGAGTGAGCATTGTAAACTCGAAACGCCGTATGTCAAGACGTTGTAACTCGAGGACCCCCTGTAATGCATATTCATTCAATAACTATTATTAATTTTACTTTATTTATACATCATCAGTTTAATAACAATAACGTGTAAACATTGAACATGCCATGCAAATATAAAGATGTAATGGGAACAATAAGCTACTATGTCCCCATCGTGTTCCTGGTAATACATTTAATTTTATATTTTTTTTATTTCCGCCGTCATTATCATAATTATATATATATATATATAGTATTAGAGGGGCCAAGCCCTCTGGCGCCTTCGGTGCCCAACCCCCAGTAAAATCTGTAAATGTACAAAAGAAAAATTATTATTTATTGGAGTCAAAATCACAAAATTCTATGAAATATGTAAAAGAAAAATTATTATTTAACGGAGTAAAAATCATGAAATGAGAATAAAATATTTACTCTCTTACCGACTGGAGTATTCCTTTTAAACTGAGATCCACTGTACTCGATGAGTATTTATAAGAGACTAAATAAACAATCTATTCCTTTTAATTGACATTCTTATAGATAAAAAAACCTTTTATTTTAAAAATGACTCATTAAAATAACAGGAAAAATCAGGTGAAAACTAAAGTGCTATGCCATGGGTCGTCGTAATGCGACCTTTTTTTTTTTTTTTTGTTCTTTGTTTCGCCTTATACAATTTCTTGTATTAGGAATTTGGTAGTTTTCGCATACCCCTTGGGGTCAGAGCGCAGGGTCAGCCATTGTACAGCGCCCCTGGAGCAATTACAGGTTAAGGGTCTTGCTCAAGGGCCGAGCACAGCAGGATCTCTTTTGGCAGTGACGGGGATTTGAACCGGCAACCTTCGGGATACCAGCGCAGATCCTTAGCCTCAGAGCCACCACTCCGCCCAGCTAACTAAATCACCTAAATACAAACATTGGAGTTATGAATAGATCATTTTTTTTAATAGTTTGTTTCTGTAAAAGAAAGTTTACACAATCAAAAATAAAAACCACGACTTTTTTTTGGGACAACAAACTGGTTTACAGCCTGGGAAAGGAAGACATGACAATGTCTTAAGCAACATCAAAAAACTTTATTATCTGGGAAAAGATAGATTAAAGACTTAGTTTGAGCAAAACTTCTCCATCATATTGAAAGCCAGCCAATCAGGTGCATGCAACAATCACATCTTGGAAAACCCCCCAGTAGAATTTTAGAATAAATATGCCTCGTCTGAGGAGCGATATAGTAAGGAAGGAGGGAGGAAGAAGAAGAGACAAAGACGTTAGAAGAGAACAGAGTGACGGCAACGAGGGTCGTTTCCATCTGATCGTCAGAAAAGCATCATGAACAACTACGAGGGCTCGATCACATGCCGCCTGCAACATTCATCCTTGTCATCTTTAACTTTCCGTAAGCTTTTTCTAAAGACTATATATATCCAGACTTTACTATCAGTCCTATTTTCTATTATTCTTTGCTCCACTGGTATTATTATTATTCCTGTAATAAATGCCACACTGCTTTTAAGTTTCTATGCTCTGTCTTAATGTCTAGAGAGATTGAAGTAATAAAGTAGATTTCTTTGAGCACCTGGTGCAGCCGGAGGTTTGCCATACGCTCTGTGCTGCGATGTTTATCAAGGCTGAGGGTGAGAGCTCCACCCAATAGTAAGGAACAGGACGTAAAGGAAGGCATTGTTGGCTGATAAATGGCCGATAGTCTTTGTATGTTTAAATGTATTCTTGTAGACCAAAAGTAATATTTGGGTCTGAGATATCATTAAAACATCATTTGTTGTTCGTGCCGATAATAAGTAAGTCTCTTGAAATGCTGAGAGAGTGACAGGCTGTGTTATTCAGGAGGCACCTGTGTGGTTTAAAGTGCCAGAGGTTAATCTGCTGGGTGTGTGTCATTCATAAGGCACTGTTAACGTTCTGTGTGTATGCGTATAGATATGTATGTGTGTGTTAATCTTAAGGTGCAACAGTAGACCAACTCGGTAGCGAACCTGACAAGTACACTTCACTTACCATTGAAGAAAACAGGTAAAGGGTAAGTAGAGGGAAATACTACGATAATACAACGATGGAACGGCAGCCATATTGAGGCCGTACACTCACCACACATTAGTTATTAGGTGGTGAAGCAGTAACAGATAGTTAGAAAATTAGAGACTGGGGATGATTGGGAGACGAGAATGACTGGGCTATGATGGGCAACTTAAGTTTGGACATCGGAAAACTCCCTTCTCTTTTTGAAAAGAGGACTAGGGATTGTTTATGACCACAGAGAGTCAGGAGCTCTGCTTTACATCTCATCACTGCACTGGAGTATTGGGATCCACACTCGGACCACGGGGTAAGCGCCCCCTGCTGGCCTCACCAATGCTTCCTCCAGCAGCCATCCAAACTTTTCCTAGATGGTCTCCCATCCAAGTACTGGCTTAGCTTCAGGTGGGTGACCTCCTGTGAAGTGCAAGTGCTATGGCTGCTGGCCTAGTATTACAAGTAAGATGGCCAAAGTCTACACTGAGACTGGGATGAGTGGAGAAGAGGTGGGCAAGGACCTCCAGAGACTGCATGACAGTGGAGCGATCAATAAAGGGTGAGCACACCAAAGACTGAGTTCATTTACTCAATTTATAAGAAGTTTATTGTTTAATAAAAAACATGCTATTATTTTTTAATGCATTCTGCTTTATAGCAGTTTAGTGCCCAAGACTTTTACAGTGTACTGTACACTATATCTACACACACACACACACACACACACACACTTTATGTATTGTATATATACAGTTTATATAATACATGCTGTAGGTCAATTTTATTTTACTACTTAGGCATCATTTATCAATTTAAGTAACTTTTTTTGGTCTTGGCACACTTTAGATGATGAAACAGTTACTGTCATTAAAATATCAGTAACATTTAGGCCAAAAATAAGGCTCACTTGGGAGCGTCACAGCAGATGATTACATTCCTAACTCAGTGCGGCAAACTGTCTTATTAAATCCCCATAATCCAAACCTTCTGCTATGCTCTTTTCAATAGAGAAGGTGACTACTCCATTTAATCTCTCTTGAGAGAGCCCACAAGTCTCTTTTTTGTCAAAGACTCAAGAAAGTTAAAGTGGCAGAACGAGATTTACAGGGCAGTGACATCTCCACATTAAGGGCAGATGGGATACTGTTCCCTATCCCCCAGCAGATGGCGCAATGGTGCAAAATCCACCTTAGTAAAAGGAAAAGTGTCAGAAGAGGAGAGGCTGGGAGCAAGCATGGATTACACAGCACCCACCACATGACGGACCACCTGGATTGGGATATGAGCGCAGCCGTGTAACAGGAGACACCTCAGCACCACACTGAACACTGGAACTGGAGTGCCAGTCCTGTCAGAATTCACTTTATTGGCTAGGTACACTAATGTGTACTAGGAATTTGTCTTGTTAATATTGATGCAACATACAAGGACAACACAGAATACAAAAGACAAAATATAAAATAATAAAATATGATGCAGCATACAAGGTCAATAATAAAAAATAAAGTGGCGGTAGAATCAAAATGTCAATGCAGTCCAGTGTGATGGGATACAGTACAGAGATACTATAGAAGCTCAGACCTGAATAGTCAGAATGACTGCACCTGTTTAGGGGGCCTTTTCTTAGCTTTGACTGCATGAAGATGTAGAAGGGAAGCCGAGTCGGGTGAGTCGGATCAGCAATGATTTTTGAGGCCTGTTTCCTTACCCTGGATACTTAAG
The DNA here is from genome assembly GCF_900747795.2 of Erpetoichthys calabaricus. NCBI lineage: Eukaryota > Metazoa > Chordata > Cladistia > Polypteriformes > Polypteridae > Erpetoichthys > Erpetoichthys calabaricus. The sequence goes on from NC_041401.2 coordinate 10,814,475, forward strand.
AGGGCTTGAATGTGTGGGAAGTTAAAGCCTGCGATCTTTTCACAGGTCCTGATGATGCACTGCAGGTAGGCCTCAGTCTGAGCACAGGGAGTGCCTAGATAGATAGATAGATAGATAGATAGATAGATAGATAGATAGATAGATAGATAGATAGATAGATAGATAGATAGATAGATAGATAGATAGATAGATTTGAAAGGCACTATATAATAGATAAATAGATATGAAAGGCACTATATAATAGATAGATAGATAGATTTGAAAGGCACTATATAATATAGATAGATAGATAGATAGATAGATAGATAGATAGATAGATAGATAGATAGATAGATAGATTTGAAAGGCACTCTATAATAGATAGATAGATAGATAGATAGATATGAAAGGCACTATATAATAGATAGATAGATAGATAGATAGATAGATAGATAGATAGATAGATAGATAGATAGATAGATAGATAGATAGATATGAAAGGCACTATATAATAGATAGATAGATAGATAGATTTGAAAGGCACTATATAATAGATAGATAGATAGATAGATAGATAGATAGATAGATAGATAGATAGATAGATAGATAGATAGATAGATAGATAGATATGAAAGGCACTAAATAATAGATAGATAGATAGATATTCATTCCAACAAATGGCACATCAGACATTTGTAACAATGCCTTTTACTATTGTAAATGTTTGAGATGCTGAATCTGTGGGAATATCAAATACAATGCAGTTAATTACTACACACATTACAAGATACATTCCAACAGACGGTGCACTGCAAGCATTAAACTCTACATTAGTCACTTAGATTTTAACTCGTCTTAGATGGGTAGCACAGCTAATATAAATAATTAATTTACGGATTTGTTTTTGTGTACTGCACTTTAGGACCCCTGTTTAGATTTGAGGAATTTATAGAGCATTCCCAGGGCATTTATTCATACATTTCTATTTTGTGAGTTTTAAATTATAACTTCTTTGGAGTACTTACTAGATACTCTCCATATTGGAGGCATCTGATTGTTTTCATGTGCTTTAACTGCCTTTCATTAATATTTAGTACGAAAATTTCTTTCTTTGATTTTTAATAGAAGCATTTTGCACCAACCCCCTGCTGACTGTGTGTGTCCTCAGTTGTCTGGCTCATCTCTGTTTATGACTAATCAACGCTACCGGATATACACTAGCGGTTACAAGTTTTACAACACCTCAGTTTTTTCAGATTTTGTTTTCAAATTTAATCAGCTGAAATGCAATGAATGGCCTAAAATGGTGAAAAGGTGAGCAGTAAACTGTTAAAGGCTTTAAATTTTAAGTTTAGGTTAGCAAAAACTGAAAACAGTTACATTTTAGAGTATTCCAAATGGGCCTTCTTCAGGGAACAATTACTGGTTACAACCTACAGATGTTCTGTAGCCATTAAAGTAAATGAAGCCTTGCAGGTTGAAGCAAACAATTTGCACAGGTGTCCCAACTCGTGTTGATTACTTAAAAGCCCTGTGTGTGTCTTAAAGCAGAGTTGGAACACATTGTGTTACTACACCCTCTGAAGTACCACTTGGACAATATCCCAGTGATAATAGCAAGAAAACGGCAATTAATAAATGAAATGAGACAGAGCATCGTTACCCTTAGAAGTGTAGGCCTTTCATTTAGAGAAATTGCAAAACAATCAAAGTGTCAGTGAGTCCGGTGGTCAAAGTCACCACCCAATCAGAAGACAAGCTTCTGTGGGTCACCAGCTTGCATAATAGGCACCTCTGTCCAGTCTGCAGTAGTCCACCGCTGGCATTTCAAGGCCGTATTGTGTCCTTTAAAGGATGGCTTTCTGACTGCTACTCTCCCCGTCAAACCTGCAGCGCAAAGTCTCTTCTTCACAGTACAAACTGACATTTGCTTTTTTTGACCTGCACTGTCAAGTTGTGCTGAAGCTGTTGTGCTGTCAGGCGTCTATGCTCATTCAAGCTGGTGAAACTTGTCTTCTGATTGGCTTCTGACTTTGGCTCTTCCAGATCTCATCCTATCAGAGTTTCTTCCAGTTCCCAATTGCCTTTGGATTGTATAGGACACACTGTTTACTGTTCTTGTTTTCATGAATATAGCTGTGTCTGTGTGTCTGTCCATTTGCAATGTCTCTGTCATTCCAACTGATGGTGCATTACTAACAGTTGTAATAAAATGCATAGTATATGCCACTCCAACAGATGACACATCACAAATCATTAACACTGCTTTTACATATCCCATGCCAAATGTCATATTACATTTGTCCTTCCAACAGATGGCACATCACAATCAGTAGCACTGCTTTTACGAATCCCATGCCAAATGGCATGTAACAATGACATATATGTATTGCATATGTCATTCCAACAGACTGTAGTGATGCCTTTTATTACTACAAATATTTGTGATGAGCCATCTATTGGAATGACACATGCAATGCATTTGACTATTACACACATTACAAAATACAGTGATCCCCCGCCTATCGTGGAAGTTACGTTCCAGACACACCCGCGATATAGAAAGACCACATTTTTTTTTATAGTTTAAGCCTTAAAATACCCCTTCCACACGCTTTAAACACATGTAAACCAATTAAAACACACTTTGTAAATACATATGATATGTGGATGTTGGGCTAAGGATATGAGTAACATCTCTGTATTATAAAACATTTTAACGTCACGCAAGATAAGGCAGTGAGACAGAAGGACAGCTGCTGTACAGGCTTTTAAATGATTGACACGAAGAGCGACAAGCTGAACAAACATCTTGGCAGAAGCAGCACAAAGTCCACATGTGCTTAGCATGCATTCAGCTCCACCCCCCCCCCCCCCCCCCCCCCCCCGTCCCCCTTCACAATGTGAAGTGGCAGGAGCGTGGCGCGCCTCCGGGGGAGGAGGAGGGGAGTTTGAGCGAAGCGGATCAGACACTTTGATGACACGCCCTACTTACAAACAATTTAAAACAAGTTCACTGACATCTAACCTAGCAGTTGTTGGAATACTTTTGGCGAGAAGCAGAACACGCAGCTTCCCAGAAGCAGCTATATAAAACCTCAGCAGATGATCCAAGCACTTCTCCTTAGCGTGATTTCAGCCCTCACCGTAACCCAAATTCAGAACACGCAGACAGACAAGCAGAACAGGCATCTTGGTAGAAGCAGCCAGTAGCTGATCTGTCCACTTCTGGTTAGCGTGCATTCAGCTCCCCCTTCACAAAGCGAGCGGCAGAGACGCGAAGTGGCAAAATGACAGCTGCTGCACAGGCTTTTAAGTGTTTGACGCAAAGTTCGACAAGCACAACACACAGCTGACCAGCAGCAGCAGCAAGACACCAGCTGAACCGATCGCATCTCTTTAGCGTGCATTCAGAGCCCCCCTTCACAACGCGAGCAGCGTTATTAGTGCCGCGAGAAAGAGATTTCACCACGCCTGGAACAGAAAAAAGGGACAAATATTGTTTTTACAAAAGTTTTAAAGTAAAAATGAAAATAATGCATATGTAACAATTCCCATGAAAATAACAATCTTTTTAACTCTTTGAGGGCTGAATATATTTTCCAAAAAACAATGGTTTCATTCAGAAATCAACATAAAACGTCTGTTGCTGCTTGCTGTGGCATGAATGTGCGGCAGGCTTGCTGCCAGGCTGTCTTCGCATGGCTGGGACAGCAGCAGCGGTCACGGTCACAGTGCATTATAATCTTGTTTCTACCTTTTATCATTGTTAAGTGGCAGTCCTCGCTGGCAAACACTGTCAGTACCATGATTAGCTGGGCACCAATCAGCTGAAGCTGGAACCTCACATTCGTTTTCGATCATTTGGATCAAAAACTGAGTCCGACAAGTCATAGTCCAATTCAGAGATAATGGGCAAAGCGTCATCCACAGAGTATTTTGCTGTACGCATTTGTTTGACCTCTTGCCAGATGTCACTGCCATTTTTGTCATTGTGTGCACCTTGCTACTCATGAGAGCACAGGGAATCTCAGTCACACCAATGACACTAACTTTCCTTCTAGCAACGAGAGTCCAACTAAAATGTAACAGTTGGTTTTGTCACAGTTTACAGCTGATTACCATCGTCAACTCCTCCTTTTGACAAAAGTTGACATCAGCCCTGAAAGAGTTAAATTGTTTATCCGATAAACCAAACCCGGGGGTGGGCGAGCGAGGCGAGCAGGGGGCTCTGCCCCCTAGTAATAATAATTGTATTAATAAATCCGCAATGTAGCGGGGGCGAGATAACTGAACCGCGATATAGCGGGGGATCACTGTACATTCTAATAGATGGTGCACTGCAAAGGATAATGCTGAGGTCTACTTTTCTGTTTTTACCTACATTTTTATTACTCTTTAATTGAATATTGTTTTTTGTATCAGTATGCTGCTGCTGGAGTATATGAATTTCCCCTTGGGATTAATAAAGTATCTATCTATCTATCTATCTATCTATCTATCTATCTATCTATCTATCTATCTATCTATCTATCTATCTATCTATCTATCTATCTATCGACTGGCGTCCTTCAACATCTGCAATAAGATGCTGCAGATGTTCTATCAGACAGTTGTGGCGAGCGCCCTCTTCTACGCAGTGGTGTGCTGGGGAGGCAGCATTAAGAGGAAAGACGCCTCACGTCTGGACAAACTGGTGAGGAAGGCAGGCTCTATTGTTGGCATGGAGCTGGACAGTCTGACATCTGTGGCAGAGAGAAGGGCGCTCAGCAGGCTCCTATCAATTATGGAGAATCCACTGCATCCACTTAATAGTATCATCTCCAGACAGAAGAGCAGCTTCAGCGACAGACTGCTGTCACTGTCCTGCTCCACTGACAGATTGAGGAGATCGTTTCTCCCCCAAACTATGCGACTCTTTAATTCCACCCGGGGGGGTAAACGTTAACATTTAACATTATACAAAGTTATTGTCTGTTTTTCACCTGCATTATTATCATTCTTTAATTTAATATTATTTATTGTATCAGTATGCTGCTGCTGAAGAATGTGAATTTCCCATTGGGATTAATAAAGTATCTATCTATCTATCTATCTATCTACTTTGATTTCAATCCATCTTAGACAGGTAGCACAGCTAGTTTCATAATATAAAGTTACAAAATTAAATATCACTTACATTAACATTGCAAGGGAACAGAAAAAAAGTGCTTCAAACTGCCTACCTGTTAAACTAGGACATCCTGATTTCATTTGTAAATAAATATCCATCCATCCATTTTCCAAACCCGCTGAATCCGAACACAGGGTCACGGGGGTCTGCTGGAGCCAATCCCAGCCAACACAGGGCACAAGGCAGGAACCAATCCCGGGCAGGGTGCCAACCCACCGCAGGACACACACAAACACACCCAGCACACACTAGGGCCAATTTAGAATCGCCAATCCACCTAACCTGCATGTCTTTGGACTGTGGGAGGAAACCAGAGCGCCTGGAGGAAACCCACACAGACACGGGGAGAACATGCAAACTCCACACAGGGAGGACCCGGGAAGCGAACCCAGGTCCCCAGGTCTCCCAACTGCGAGGCAGCAGCGCTACCCACTGCGCCACCGTGCTGCCCGTAAATAAATATAATATATATAATATAATAATATATATAATATGATAATATAATATTTATATAATGTAATATAATATATATAATTAATATAAAAAATTAGATATGTAACATTTTCCTTTACATTTAATTTTCTGATAATTTATATATAAGAAGTCTTAATTCCTTTTAACAAAGTATCCACACATGATTCTTAATAATATACTATTTTGGGACTTTTCATAATTCTTAATGACATAAGGGGAGTTTCTGGACTATACCATTTATCTGCATGCTGATTAGTGTAACTGAAATGCTTCAGAGTTGTTATATGTAACTGAACCGAGCAGATTAAAGGAAGCTTTCTGTTAGATTTCTTCAGTCTACCATACTGCATTACCAAGAGCAAGTGGGACTCCACTCTACCATTGATGTAAATAAAAGATGTGCGGTACGTGGCTGGGGGTCAGACCCGGCCGGGACGCCTGGAAGGACGAGGTGGTGGCGTATTCGTCCTCCGGGCCACAAGGGGGCAACCGACCTGGACTAGAAGAGACCGTTGGGGCCTCTGGTCACCGCCAGGGGGCGCCCCGAGCCTCATGGAGCCCGGGACTATTTTAATGCTGCCACACCAATGAAGGATGATCCTTCCAGGGTCACCCGGAGTGCTTCCGGGTGCTCTCCTGATGCTTCCGCCACACCAGGAAGTGACGTCAGACAGAGCACCTGGAACTCATCCGGGTGAGGATAAATGGGGCTGCCTCCCTCCTATCAATGAGCTGAAGTCGGGAGCAGGAGCAGGACGAAGCTCCTGGAGAGAGAGTAGAGGTGGCCCAGGGACAAGGCGAGAGAAGGCCCAGGAGAAGGGAGACTGGGGCTAGAGGCACTGTGAGTTGTGCGGGACTGTGAATTGAGTAGTGTTGTTGTGTGGAGAAGACAAAATAAAAAGAAGTCTTTGGATAAAGATGTGGTCTCCGGGCAAGTCTCACAGATGTCTATGTTTGAAATTTATCTACTAACTTTTTTTTTTGTTTTTTTACAACAACATGTTTAAAACTTACGAAATTACAAAAAAGTTCACAAATACCTTTAACAATATTGAAAAGTGCTATGGAAAAAAGGTGCCAATACTCTGTGTTAAAATTGGAAGAGATACCATTACCAGCCCACCTCAAGCGGTGGGCACTCGGACACAAGTCTGTGACTGTTTCCGCAGCTCAGACCGACTACTGAGGGCCTTGTTTGCCAACATACTGTAAGTGGATCTCTAACATGTAGACAAGGCTAGATTAACCATTGAGCAAAATAAGCGGGTGCTTGGGGCATCAAGGGAAGGGGGGCACCACACAAATTTTCCATTGCCAGATTTACCGTGGGCCATATGGTGCAAAACTGCATATGTTGTAGCTGATCCAGGCTCCACCAAAAAAGGGGCTACCACATTAAATGAAAAAATTACATACATACTGTACATTGTCACACACGTGTGCATGGGAGGCAGCTAAAGGGCTCAAAAGAAGGTAATTCCTGGTTAGACCAGGGGGTGGCAGAGTGCACTGATCCTTTCTGTAGTCTCCCTTTAGACCAAATGCGGGAAATTCCATCTGACTCCTCATGATGTCACTTCCTGTTGCTCTCCTGACTGACATCACCCCCCCCCACCCCCACCATTTTAAAACCACCTTGCCTGCACTATTACTTCAGTTCTGTTTTGGACTCTTGTCTGTAAAGACCAATAACTGAAACTTTTGCATTTGCAGTGAACTTTCAAGTATACGGGAGGCTGCCCCAAAAGTTTCTGTTGAGTCAAAGCTTGACCAGATATATATATACACGAGGTGAGAAACAAAAATAACCGGATTGGTAAAAAGAAATATGTATTGATGAATCACAGCATTCTAAACATTGTCACCTTCCATAGACTCCCCCTCCTGATCTCTGCATCGCTCCATACATATCTTCCAGTGCTGGAAGTCTTCTTGCTTGAGGTTCTTCAACAGGCTTACCGTTTCTGTCTTCACTTCATCCACTGAAGAAAAATGTGTTCCCTTCAGGCCACTTTTGATTTTCGGGGACAAGTAAAAATCACGGGGAGGTAAATCAGGCGACTAGGAAGGGGGATCGAGGACAGGAATGTTTTTGTCAGTCAAAAACTGCTTTACGGAAAAAGCACTGCGATCATTTCGAACAATCTGATTCACTGTTGTGATGTTTTCATCCGTCCGAGACGAGCGTGAGTGACCTGGGCGTTGAATGTCTTCCACATTTTCTTGTCCTTCCGTGAAACGTTTGTGCCTCTCGAAAACTTGTGTACGAGACAAACTGTTATCACTGTACACTGCTTTTATCATTTCATATGTTTCTGTGGCTGTTACGTCCAATTTCGCGAGAGATCTGATGTTGATTCGCTGTTTGATTTTTTTCACCCAACTATTATAGCGCCAACTTGTGTAGCGAATGTTGTGCAAATACTGACTGGACTTTTCACAGGATATACCGAGCCGGTCAGCGGTTTGAGAGAGCGTGTAGGAGGGGATATACTGTAGTTCTATGATTCAAGTCCGGCAGACCTCCAGATGGTTTTTCAGCAAAGCCCTAAGCCCAGTACAGTTATTTTTGTGTCTCACCTTGTATGTGTGTGTATGTATATATATATATTGTGGTATATGGCCGGCAGTTGATTCCGGCCAATACCCCCAAGCCGCCAGATGGAGCCCTGCCTGCAACAGGGCATCATGGACCTTGGAGTTTTAATTCACAGCCCTGCTGGATACCGTGGGGGCTGGCAGGGGACGCTGCAGGGAGGATCAGAGACTTATACTTTCCGTATAGCCCGGAAGTAATTCCCAGTCATGGGAATGGAAGAAATGACGCACTTCCAGGCTGAAGAAAAGAAGGAGTATTCATCTGACCCGGAAGTGCTGGGAAATCACATGGACTGAGGGATAGAAGCACTTCCGGGTCAAGTACTATAAAAGGGCTGTGGGAAACCCCAGCAGATTGAGCCGACTTGGGAGGAAGGGTGACTGAGCTGCTGGGAGTGGAGGATTGTTTATTGTAGTATTCATTTATTGAGTATTGTGGAGTGGGGGTGCTTTGTGCACAATTTATGAAAATAAGTCGATAGCACGCCCTATCTGTCACAATATATATATATATATATTCACGGCATTCGAAGTCTGTGTCACAATCTGATTGTATGGGTGGTTACCTACCAGGTAACGCTTGTGGTTGGCCAGCAATCTGCTAACATCCGCCACGGTGCCCTCAGTTTGTGAGGAGCAGATCATAGAATGGTTGAAATAGTTTACTGTCAAATAAATGCAAAGAGTACACGACACGTGTTTCGCCCTCATTCTGGGCTCATCAGGCGTACACACTCCACTGCACTCCCTCTCGCGTTACCTGGTAGGTAACCACCCATACAATCAGATTGTGACACAGACTACGAATGCCGTGAATGTAATTACCCCGATCTACATGCTGTCAAATAAACGAACCACACGCCGTGGCGCAACGTTAGGGGCATCGCCTCTGGCGCTGACGTCCGAGGTTCGATTCCCGAGAGGGAGTGCAGTGGAGTGTGTACGCCTGATGAGCCCAGAATGAGAGCGAAGCACGTGTCGCGTACTCTTTGCATTCATTTGACAGTAAACTATTTCAACCATATATATATATATATATATATATATAGTAATCCCTCGCTATATCGTGCTTCGACTTTCGCGGCTTCATTCTATTGCGGATTTTATATGTAAGCATATTGAAATATATATCGCAGATTTTTCGCTGGTTCGTGGGTTTTAGTGGACAATGGGTCTTTGAATTTCTGGTACATGCTTCCTCAGTGGGTTTGCCCAGTTGATTTCATACAAGGGACACTATTGGCAGATGACTGACAAGCTACCCAATCAGAGCACGTATTACATATTAATATATATATATATATATATATATATATATATATATATATATATATATATATATATATATATATACTGTATAATTGGCTCCAGCAGACCCCCGTGACCCTGTGTTCGGATTCAGCAGGTTGGAAAATGGATGGATGGATATATATACTGTGATGGACGACCAGCTATGGACTCTAGTCGCCACCCCCAGGCCGCTAGGAGGAGCCCTCCGGACAGCAGGATGGTGCCCCGACTACCAGCAGGGCTTCATGGACTCTGTAGTTTATACACACAGCCCTGCTGGATACCTTGGGGACCACCGGGAGTCGCTGTAGGGGGACTAGTGGGCTCTTGCGTGCCCTATAACCCGGGAGTGCGTCACAGCCACGTGACCAGAGGAAGCGACGTGCTCCCGGGATGAAGAAGAGGACTGTTTGCCCTGACCCGGAAGGAAAACGGACTTGTGGGTTTGGCCAGGAACCACTTCCGGGTCAGGGGCTATAAAAGGACTATGGGAAGCCTAGAACACTGAGCTGAGCTGGGAGGTAGGGTGGCGAAGTGTCTGGGCGAGGAGGATTGGTCTTGAGAGAGTATTTGTGATTTATATGAGTGTGGAGTGGAGGGTGCTTGGTGCACTGTGTGACAACAAAATAAATACTAGTTATACTTTTACCTCGTGTCTCGAGTGGTACCTGAGGGTTCAAGAGGTGGACAAAAGCCTCAACTGCTACAATACACAGTGCATCCAGAAAGTATTCCCAGCACATCACTTTTTCCACATTTTGTTACGTTACAGCCTTATTCCAAAATGGATTAAATTAATTTTTTTCCTCAGAATTCTACACACAACACCCCATAATGACAACGTGAAAAAAGTTTACTTGAGGTTTTTGCAAATTTATTAAAAATAAAAAAAAATGAGAAATCCCATGTCCATAAGTATTCACAGCCTTTGCTCAATACTTTGTCGATGCACCTTTGGCAGCAATTCCAGCCTCAAGCCTTTTTGAATATGATGCCACAAGCCTGGCACACCTATCCTTGGCCAGTTACGCCCATTCCTCTTTGCAGCACCTCTCAAGCTCCATCAGGTTGGATGGGAAGCGTCGGTGCACAGCCATTTTAAGATCTCTCCAGAGATGTTCAATCGGATTCAAGTCTGGGCTCTGGCTGGGCCACTCAAGGACATTCACAGAGTTGTCCTGAAGCCACTCCTTTGATATCTTGGCTGTGTGCTTAGGGTCGTTGTCCTGCTGAAAGATGAACCGTCGTCCCAGTCTGAGATCAAGAGCGCTCTGGAGCAGGTTTTCATCTAGGATGTCTCTGTACATTGGTGTAGTCATCTTTCCCTTTATCCTGACTAGTCTCCCAGTCCCCACAGCATGATGCTGCCACCACCATGCTTCACTGTAGGGATGGTATTGGCCTGGTGATGAGTGGTGCCTGGTTTCCTCCAAACGTGACGTCTGGCATTCACGCCAAAGAGTTCAATCTTTGTCTTATCAGACCAGAGAATTTTCTTTCTCATGGTCTGAGAGTCCTTCAGGTGCCTTTTGGCAAACTCCAGGCGGGCTGCCATGTGCCTTTTACTAAGGAGTGGCTTCCGTATGGCGACTCTACCATACAGGCCTGATTAGTGGATTGCTGCAGAGATGGTTGTCCTTCTGGAAGGTTCTCCTCTCTCCACAGAAGACCTCTGGAGCTCTGACAGAGTGACCATCGGGTTCTTGGTCACCTCCCTGACTAAGGCCCTTCTCCCCCGATCGCTCAGTTTAGATGGCCAGCCAGCTCTAGGATGAGTCCTGGTGGTTTCGAACTTCTTCCACTTACGGATGATGGAGGCCACTGTGCTCATTGGGACCTTCAAAGCAGCAGACATTTTTCTGTAACCTTCCCCAGATTTGTGCCTTGAGACAATCCTGTCTTGGAGGTCTACAGACAATTCCTTTGACTTCATGCTTGGTTTGTGCTCTGACATGAACTGTCAACTGTGGGACCTTCTATAGACAGGTGTGTGCCTTTCCAAATCATGTCCAGTCAACTGAATTTACCACAGGTGGACTCCAATGAAGCTGCAGAAACATCTCAAGGATGATCAGGGGAAACAGGATGCACCTGAGCTCAAGTTTGAGCTTCATGGCAAAGGCTGTGAATACTTATGTACATGTGCTTTCTCAATTTTTTATTTTTAATAAATTTGCAAAAATCTCAAGTAAACTTTTTTCACGTTGTTATTATGGTGTGTTGTGTGTAGAATTCTGCGGAAAAAAATTAATTTAATCCATTTTGGAATAAGGCTGTAACATAACAAAATGTGGAAAAAGTGATGTGCTGTGAATACTTTCCAGATGCACTGTATATATATATATATATATATATATATATATATATATATATATTTATATATATATATATATATATATACAGTGCTGTGCAAAAGTTTTAGGCAGGTGTGAAAAAATGCTGTAAACAAAGAATGTTTTCCAAAATGGAAGTGTTAATCATTTATTTTCATCAATCAACAAAATACAGTGAATGAACAAAAGAGAAATCTAAATCAAATCAATATTTGGTGTGATCACCCTTTGCCTTCAAAACAGCATCAATTCTTCTAGGTACACTTGCTCACAGTTTTTGAAGGAACTCGGCTGGTAGGTTGTTCCAAACATCTTGCAGAACTAACCGCAGATCTTCTGTGGATGTAGGCTTCCTCACATCTTCTGTCTCTTCATGTAATCCCAGACACACTCGATGATGTTGAGATCAGGGCTCTGTGGGGGCCATACCATCACTTCCAGGACTTCTTGTTCTTCTTTACACTGAAGATAGTTCTTAATGACTTTGGCTGTATGTTTGGGGTCGTTGTCCTGCTGCAGAATAAATTTGGGGCCAATCATACTCCTCCCTGATGGTATTGCATGATGGATAAGTATCTGCCTGTATTTCTCAGCATTGAGAACACCATTAATCCTGACCAAATCTCCAACTCCATTTGCAGAAATGCAGCCCCAAACGTTCAAGGAACCTCCACCATGCTTCACTGTTGCCTGCAGACACTCATTATTGTACCGCTCTCCAGCCCTTCGACGAACAAACTGCCTTCTGCTACAGTCAAATATTTCAAATTTTGACTCATCAGTCCAGAGCACCTGCTGCCATTTTTCTGCACCCCAGTTCCTATGTTTTCGTGCATACTTGAGTCGCTTGGCCTTGTTTCCACGTCGGAGGTATGGCTTTTTGGCTGCAACTCTTCCATGAAGACCATTTCTTCCAGACTTCTCCGGACAGTAGATGGGTGTACCTGGGTCCCACTGGTTTCTGCCAGTTCTGAGCTGATGGCACTGCTGGACATCTGATTTCGAAGGGTAATAAGCTTGATGTGTCTTTCATCTGCTGCACTAAGTTTCCTTGACCGACCACTGTGTCTACGATCCTCAACGTTGCCCGTTTCTTTGTGCTTCTTCAAAAGAGCTTGAGCAGCACATCTTGAAACCCCAGTCTGCTTTGAAATCTTTGTCTGGGAGAGACCTTGCTGATGCAGTAGAACTACCTTGTGTCTTGTTGCTGTGCTCAATCTCGCCATGACATGAAACTGTCTTCCACAACCTCACCTTGGTAGCAGAGTTTGGCTGTTCCTCACCCAGTCTGAAGCTGTTTCTGTTTCAGTTAATGACTGTGTTTCAACCTACGTGTGACATTGATGATCATTAGCACCTGTTTGGTAGAATTGGTTGATCAGACACCTGACTAGAATCCTACAAAATCCCTGACTTTGTGCAAGTGGACCGATAAGAATTGATGCTGGTTTGAAGGCAAAAGGTAGGAACACCAAATATTGATTTGATTTCTCTTTTGTTCGCTAACTTTGCATTTTGTAAATTGATAACAATAAATAATCATTATTTATATTTCTGAAAGCATTCTTTGTTTACAGCATTTTTTCACACCTGCCTAAAACTTTTGCACAGTACTGTATATATAATAGAAATACATGATAGTAGATAGGAAAAGTGCTATAAAACTTTTAGAAATAAAAGACACTACATGATAATTAACATGAAAAGCCTAAATCCCTTAGATTGGCAGATAAATATTAAAGGTTGATTTGTTTCGAACCTAGTTTTGTAAAACTTGACTTATTTGTGTGGAATGTTATTTGATTTCAATAAAATCAATAAAATAAAAAAAAGGTTCTATATAATACATAGGAGTAAAAGACATTTTATAGTAAAAAGATTAATCTAAAGGGTACTTTATAACTGAGCTTGACACATAGATATAAAAGGTACTTTATATAATAAATAAATGGCTAGGTAAGAAATACACTATATAATAAATAGTTGTAAAAGCACTATAAAAATGGACTATATATATATATATATATATATATATATATATATTTTTTTTTTTTTTTATATATATATATATATATATATATATATATATATATATATATATATATATATATATATATATATACACATATGTATAAATACACACATACAATGATACAATAATAAAATATTTATAATAGAGGTCAATGATATATATTAATCTTGGGAATAAAACAAAATTAGAATCTGGTAAGTGCCACACAGTGCAACGAGGCTCAAGTCACCGTATATTTTCTAACACTAACGGTCACAAGTTGCTCAACAGAGCGTTCATTTTCTCAGTTGAAGGATATTAAAAATCCCAACAGAACAACTACGCAACATACGGCAGGCTGGATGCCTTCTCTCTACTAAGTTTAGAAGCAGATGTGTTATGTAAGATTCGTTTTGAGGATCCGATCAAAGACTTTGCAATTAGAAAAAGTAAGAGAAAACCTTTCAGATATAAATAAAGTGGAAGTATACAGCATTTATTTATTTGGCCAATGTCTTGATCCAAAGTGATTTACGACATTTGAGATACAACTGGTTACGTCTCTTTTCTTTGTCCAAGTGGAGTAGAAGCAGGTGAAGCGACTTGTTCAGTGTCATTGGCGGGATTTGAACCCACAACCTTGGGGTCTGAAGTTCAAAGTCTTAATCACTGGGCCACACGTCCTATTACAACACACTATTTTCCGTTATACTGTAAGTTTTGTTTCATTTTACGGTTTGTTAATATTTTGAATTAGATATATATGAGGGCACCAAAATCATTGAAGTGCTTAGAGCCTCTAAAGGTCTTCATCCAACCCTACATGTAGAAGAGGAGCATAAAGAATATAAAATACACAAGACAAAGTGGCTAAATAGGAAACGGTTAACTAATCGTCATTAAAATCATAACCGAATGTTTCACTTTTTGTTTTAAGGATACGTGACGTGAAAGAGAGAGGGATGCTTAAGGTAGGATGGATGTATTATTATCATCTATTTAGCAGATTCCTTTATCTAAGGCGACTTACAAAGCAAGTTATAATATACTAGCTGTCCCCTGGTAGTGAAACAGGACAAACTTTAAAAATCAATTAAAAAAATCAATTAAAAAAATGTAATTCTGGCCAAGCAGAAGGTAGGTAACTGTGGCGGAGGGCCGGCAGCTCATCCCAGCTGGGACGCCCCAGAGATGGAAGAATGGGGGAAGGCAGCTTTTCCAGGACACTGCCTCCCCCAAAATGCTAGGTGCTGGCTCCCCTGGAGTGTAGCGGTGTCCCGGATTCCCAGAGGGCATCCTGGGACTTGAGAGTGTGGTTTCTCAGCCCTGTTGGGTACCATGGGTGCCGCCGAGGGGAGCTGTGAGAGGACCGGAGCAGCCATGCCTCACCTATAGCCCGGAAGTACTCCTAAGTCACGAGGACGGGAACCCCAAAGTACTTCCAGGGTGAGGAAAAAGCCAAGTCTCCATCTGACCTGGAAGTGCTAGCAAGTCACGTGGGCAGAAGGACAGAAGCACTTCCAGGTTAAAGACTATTTAAAGGACAGTTGGAGACCCAGCAAGCGAGCCGGAATCGGGAGGAGCAGGACAGAGCTTGCTGGGAGGTGTGGAGGAGAAGAATATTGTGGGTTTATTGTGGCTGTGGTGCTTTGGAGGCACTGTTAGGGAAGAAGAAGAAGATGAAGAAGCAGCATTAAAATACTTCAGCAGATTGTGGGCTGTTTTAAAAAACAGCTAAAGACTTTTCTACTTAGGAAAGCATATTAACAAGAATGCCACTAATTATTGTTGTTTTATCTCTGTTTTTATCTTGTTTTGTCTTTGTTAAATTTCTTTATGTAGCACTTTGAGATTTACTACAAATGTAAAGTGCCTTATAAATAAAATGAATTATTATTATTATTATTGATGCTTTTACCTTGTGTCTGCGTGTCTGTCTGTTGGGTTTAACGGGGCGATAGCGACCCCTAGCATTCTTACAGTACACTCTAATGTCAAACGTTGCCATTGTATCTGATCGTGTTTAGCTCTGACAGGAGAGCGTTCCCCATGTGGGGAGAAAAGCACATGGCCGTGACATCTCTGCCAATCAGCAGCTACCCTCTAAAACACACGGAGCTCTGATCTCCCTCTCAAAAACATCAAACGTTACTCCTTAACAATCTGTAGATGATAAAGTCTGTTGAACAAACAGGTACAGCTAGCTAAGCGGAGGCAACACGTGGCGAGACGTACAGCGACTCGAATGGAGGCTGGCGAGTGAATGAGGAAGGCCCCGCCCACTTCCCCCTCCCCTCGGCCCACAGCCTCTCTCTCGGATTGGTGCGAATAAATCAGTACCGCAACCGAACTACAGTATGGTACTTAGTGCGATGAGAGAAGTCACAAAATCAACTGGAATTTTAGCAAATTATAGAAAAAATCCATTAAGTAGCTCTCTCGTGAAAAGCAGACAGACATCCATTGTATTTTATGTAGAGTGACTAGCTGTACCTCATGGCTTCACCCACATAGTAATGAAACAGGACAAACTTTAAAAATCAATAGACTTTGGCATTGTATCTGATCGTGTTCAGCTCTGACAGGAGAGCGTCCCCCGTGTGGGGACAAAAGCACATGGCCGTGATATGTCAAGCAATCAGCAGCTACCCTCTAAAACACACGGAGCTCTGAACTCTCTCTCAAAAACGTCAAACGTTACTCCTTAACAATCTGTAGATGATAATGTCTGCTGAACAAACAGGTACAGCTAGCTAAGCTGAGGCAACACGTGGCGAGAGGTACAGCGACTCGAACGGAGGCTGGCGAGTGAATGAGGAAGGCCCCGCCCACTTCCCCCCTTCCCCTTGGCCCACAGCCTCTCTCTCGGATTGGTGCAAATAAATCAGTACCGCAACCGAACTATGGTACTTAGTGCGATGAGAGAAGTCACAAAATCAACTGGAATTTTAGCAAATTAATATAGCAAATTATAAGAAAATTATAGAAAAATATCCGTTAGGTAGCTCTCTCATGAAAAGCGGACAGACAGACAGACGTTGGATTTTATATAGAGAGTGACTAGCTGTACTCCGTGGCTTAACCCACATAGTAATGAAACAGGACACACTTTAAAGATCAATAGACGTTGGCATTGTATCTGATCATGTTCAGCTCTGACAGGAGAGCGTTCCCCACGTGGGGAGAAAAGCACATGTCCGTGATATGTCTGGCAATCAGCAGTTACCCTCTGAAACACACGGAGCTCTGATCTCCCTCTCAAAAACGTCAAACGTTACTCCTTAACAATCTGTAGATGATAAAGTCTGCTGAACAAACAGGTACAGCTAGCTAAGCGGAAGCAACACGTGGTGAGAAGTAGAGCGACTTGAATGGAGGCTGGTGCCTGAGTGAGGAGAGCCCCGCCTACTCCCCAACCCCCCCAACCCAGCCCACAGCCTCACTCTCGGATTGGTAGGAATAAATCAGTACCGCAACCGAACTATGGTACTTAGGGCGATGAGAGAAGCCACAAAATCAACTGGAATTTTAGCAAATTACAGTGGAACCTCGGTTTGCGAGTAACTTGGTTTACGAGTGTTTTGCAAGACGAGCAAAAATTTTTAATAAATTTTCACTTGATACACGAGCGAGGTCTTGCAGTACGAGTAGTATGTACAGCATACGCTTTTTCTGTTGAGCGTCATGTGATCACAACTGAGCTGATGGTTCTTCTCTCTCTCTCTCTCACTGCGGGATTGTGGGCAATCATCTCCTGTTCTCCGTCTGAGTCAGCGTGCCTCACTCATGTAGTCAACATCCATATGAGCGTATAGTGTTTACTACAGCATTAGCATTGTGACTGTGCGCGCGTGTGCTCGTGTGTGTGTGTGTATGTGTGCAGGGCGTGTGCATGTGTGCTGTGACGTGCGAGTCCCCATCTTGCACCCTAAAACACAAAGCTGAGTCTCAGTACTTTAGCAACACAAGCTTTATTCAGCTTGAAACAGCAACAGTGCGGTTATTTATACACAGACACAGCAGTCAGGCAGGGCCCTGCACATTTATAATGCTCCTTGTTCCTTGTATCACTCATCGACGGCAGGCGCTTATAGCATGTCCGCAATCTTTTCGGATTCGCTTTTACAGAGAACTGCTACAGTGCTGGGAGACTGCGATTGCTTTGGGACGCTCTTCCACGTGTCATCCCGTTGGGTCGAATCCCACAAGAGTTTAGAAACTCACACCAGCCATGATTCTTTTCAAAGGTAAAGTGCAAGTTAATTTGTTTAATGTATTTTTACTTTATATTTTGTATTAATCATTTTTATATGAATAGTTTTGGGTTGTGGAACAAATCATCTGAGTTTCCATTATTTCTTATAGGGAAATTCACTTTGAAATACGAGTGCTTTGGACTGCGAGCACGTTTTCCGGAACGAATTATACTCGCAAACCGAGGTTCCTCTGTATAAGCAAATTATAGAAAAAAATCCATTAAATAGCTCTCTTGTGAAAAGCAGACAGACAGACAGCCATTGGATTTTATATAGAAAGTGACTAGCTGTACCCCGTGGCTTCACCCACATAGTAATGAAACAGGACACACTTTAAAAATCAATAGACGTTGCCATTGTATCTGATCGTGTTCAGTAGGGCAGGGCAATATGGCCAAAAATATTTATCACGATATATATTTGAACATTTGCGATAATGATATAACTGACGATATGATTGACGCGAGACAAAATACTTTACAACTCCACAACTTTATTAGTGCAAAAAAAAAAAACCTTCAATTTATTTTCACTTAAACAAGCAGCTGTTTTTATGTGCATTAAAGCTATATAAAAATTTAACAGTGCAAATGCAAATTCCTTGCTGACAGTTTAACCAAAAGGCATTTCCAGTGGAAATGGGCTGACATATCCTGAGCATAACCATGTATAATATCCACAAAACTTAAAAAGAGTTGCTTTGCAGCATAAAACTGCAGTGTGCCAAATAAATAAGTCAAATAATAAAATTGCACAAATTCTTGAGTAAAAACAAAACAAACAAACAAAAAACATGGATAAATTACTGTTACTGCTCATGGAAGTTTTCTACTGTACATCCATCCATCTATCCATTATCCAACCCGCTGAATCTGAACACAGGGTCACGGGGGTCTGCCGGTGCCAATCCCAGCCAACACAGGGCACAAGGCAGGGAACCAATCCTGGGCAGGGTATCTACTGTACATTTCAAGTTTTAAGATTCTTTGTCAGAAACACTAACATGTTCACAGATGTGGGCTTAAGGGAGGACCTTTGACAAGTTACGTTTCCACCTGTGCTGAACAACCTTTCAGATGCAGAGCTAGTTGCTGGAATGCAGTGGTATTTCCTAGCTAATCTTCTGATATGGGGAAAGTTTACTGTGTGAACTTTCCACCACAAACGAGGATCACACTCACTGTCTTAAAAGGTAACACAGTTCATTACTTGACGCCAATATTAATGCGGTGTGGAATGTGACATTTAAATTTTATGTATAACACACACACACACGCACATTATATATATATATCTTGCAGCACAACTGCAAACATCCAGCCTGCCTGTTCATTTTTAAAGACAACTAAAGATTAATTAAAACAGTATTATTACCATCATATAAACTAATGCAAGAAATGCTTAATCTGACGTTATAATTGTACTTCCTTAGAAGACTGGCATCCTTCAACATCTGCAGTAAGATGCTGCAGATGTTCTATCAGATGGTTGTGGCGAGTGCCCTCTTCTACGCAGTGGTGTGCTGGGGAGGCAGCATAAAGAAGAGGGACGCCTCACGCCTGGACAAACTGGTGAGGAAGGCAGGCTCTATTGTTGGCATAGAGCTGGATGGTTTAACATCTGTGGCAGAGCGAAGGGCGCTCAGCAGGCTCCTATCAATCATGGAGAATCCACTGCATCTACTGAATAGGATCATCTCCAGACAGAGGAGCAGTTTCAGCGACAGACTGCTGTCACTGTCCTGCTCCACTGACAGACTGAGAAGATCATTCCTCCCCCAAACTATGCGACTCTTCAATTCCACCAGAGGGGGTAAACGTTGAACATTATTCAAGTTATTGTCTGTTTTTTACCTGCATTTTTTATTACTCTTTAATTTAATATTTTTTGCTGCTGGAGTATGTGAATTTCCCCCTGGGATTAATAAAGTATCTATCTATCTATCTATCTATCTATCTATCTATCTATCTATCTATCTATCTATCTATCTAATTAACTTACCTATTGCAATGTGCAGGCGAAGTCCGAAGCATGAAAGTCTGGTCCAGTTGTTGAGTGCGACGGCTTTCACAACGTTGGCCCCGTTGTCAGTCGTCACACACACTTGTTTTTCCTCCTGAAGATTCCACGAGCTGAGGAACTCTTTTAAGCCTTTGGCTATATTTTCCCCTGTATGGTCCTCGGGGGGGGGGGGAAAAACTTGTTTCAAGGCACTTGTTTTGTAGCTTCCAGTCTTTGTCCACGTAGTGTATTGTGAGGCTCATGTAGGGGTCTGATGTTCGGCTTGACCACATGTCCGTGGTGGACGCAAAAAACTCCACCGAAGATAATGCATTTGACACCTCAGTATGGACCTCTTCATATAAAGCAGGCAAGGCGACTTTAGAGAAGTATTTCTTGGTGGGCCCGCTTGCATGTTCTAGAAAAAATTGTGCTTTGTTGGGTATCTGACGAGCGAAAACCAAACCAGTTCCACACCACTGAAGTTGCACCATTTTTACACACCAATTCTGGTTCATCTGTTTCATTCAACGATCCGCTTTCGCCCTTCTCATTCTCCGTCGCCGCCATGCTTTTTCCGCCATGTGCATATGAAAACAAAGGCACTGCGCATGTGCGTTTTACCCATATTCTATTGCGATATTTCATTTTCTTATCATTGCCTAACATTGTACCGGTATTACCGTGAAAGGTATAATATGGCCCAGCCCTAGTGTTCAGCTCTGACAGGAGAGCGTCCCCTGCGTGGGGAGAAAAGCACATGGCCGTGATATCTCTGCCAATCAGCTGCTACCCTCTGAAACAACACGGAGCTCTGATCTCCCTCACAAAAACGCAAAATGTTAATCCGTAACAATCTGTAGATGATAATGTCTGCTGAACAAACCGGTATTGCTAGCTAAGCGGAGGCAACACGTGGTGAGAGGTGCAGCGACTCGAATGGAGACTGGAGCACGAGAGAGGAGGACCCCACCCCTAAGGTCACGCCTCCCCCTCCACTCGGCCCACAGCCTCTCTCTCAGATTTGCACGCATAAATCGGTGCCTCAAGCAAATTCTGATACTTGGCGTGATGAGAGAAGTCGCAAAATCAACCGGAATGTTCAAGCACATTCTAGACAAAAACCCAATCTAAAGCCATTAAGTAATTCTCTCGTGAAAAGCGGACAGACAGACAGACATTGGACTTTACACATGTAGAGTTGCAAGAATGATTAGAAAGTGCCAGCATCAAAAGCAACAGACAACAAGCCAAAGAACTAACAAAGAGGGAAGTCAGTGGTATGACTAGAACTGTATAATTACAAGAAGACTCACACAATAAATCAGAATCCTAAGATCTTTGTCAGCACAAAAGCAGCTGTACAATTAATTATTGTAATTATCGTAATTGAAGATTACTAACATTTTTACATTATCACTGGCCTTAAAAAAAAAAAGATTTTGATGAAAACAATGAGTACCATTTATTGAAAATTTATTTTAATGACATAGTGTATCCAATGGGATGGGGGGGCAATAGCCCTTAAACTCTGCTGATGATACCGACAAGTTCCAGAGCACTTGTGATCCTGAAGTGAACAAAGATGGACAATGTTCAAAAGAGAATTGTCACCACCAACACAATGTAGTACGCCCCTAATTGTTATTAAAAAATTACAACAGAGACGAACTTTAGTTCCCTGCAACCCTGACTTGGAAAAAATGTTTGCGGGTTTTAACTGGATGGCTGATGATTTTCACATTAGGGGTGGGTGCTTTCAGAACGCGTGCTGGCACAGCAGTCTTGTTCACAATAAACCAATCAATCAAGAGGCACCACACGACAAAATCACCAGCGTTACTAAGCACTTTTGGCATATATACTTAACAAACGTGTGTACACTCTGAAGGGTTGATTTAAACCTATGAGAGTGAATTGAACATTAGCGATTATGCAGTTCGGTTTCAATAACTGTGCCGCAGTTCAGCGCATGCAAAGAGAAATTCAGGCTAAGGCTTCTCTGAAGGGTGCTGCTGCCACTTCATCGTCAGGCCATTTACTGACTGACTTTGCAAAATGAAAACAAAAAAAAAAAATCTGCCTGCAGCACCTTGCGTTTCTCGAGCAGTTGTGCAAAATGGACGGATAAAGGCAAAGGAAACTCAAAGAGGCACTGCAGCCACACGAAAACCATATTGATGATACAATAATAATAATCTAATCGTGTATATCTGTCTGATATAGACCCCTATCTATCTATCTATCTATCTATCTATCTATCTATCTATCTATCTATCTATCTATCTATCTATCTATCTATCTATCTATCTATCTATCTATCTATCTATCTATCTATCTATTATATAGTGACATATCATCTATCTTACCCTGCCTACTATACTAAAATTAATATCTATCTATCTATTGTGACGAATGACCAGGGTCCTTGCCTGGTCATTACAACCTTCTGAGGAGAGGACATGTCAACAGCAGTACTTCCCCCGGGATACAAGAGGGCAGCCCCCCTGGGTTGCATCGGGGCAACAGACAGGCCACTGACCTGGACAGCTCTGGAGCATTGGTCTGCAGCACTTCCACCACACTCGGAAGTGCTGCCGGAAGTTGATCACAGAGCACCTGATGCACTTCTGGGTGTGGTGTAAAAGAGGCTGCTTCACTCCACTTGGGGAGCCGGAGTCGGGAGGCAGAGGACAGAGCTTGTGGGAGAGGAGTAGAGGTGGCAGAAGAGTCCCGCCTATTATACTAAAATTAATATCTATCTATCTATCTATTTATTATATGGTGCCTTTCATATCTATCTATCTATCTCATCCTGCCCACTATAATAAAATTAATATCTATCATATAGTGCCTTTCATATCTATCTAATCCTGCCTACTACACTAAAATTAATATTTATCTATCATATAGTGCTTTTCATATCTGTCTATCAATCATATAGTGCCTTTCATATCTATCTATCTATCTTATCCTGCCTACTATACTAAAATTATCTTTCTATCTATTATATAGTGCCATGTCATCTATCTATCTTATCCTATTATACTAAAATTAATAGATAGATAGATAGATAGATAGATAGATAGATAGATAGATAGATAGATAGATAGATAGATAGATAGATAGATAGATAGATAGATAGATACTTTATTAATCCCAAGGGGAAATTCACATACTCTAGCAGCAGCATATTGATACAAAAAAACAATATTAAAGATTGATAATAATGTAGGTAAAAACAGACAGTAACTTTGTGTAATGTTAACGTTTACCCCCCCTCCCTGGGTGAAATTGAAGATTCGCATAGTGTGGCGGAGGAACGATCTCCTCAGTCTGTCAGTGGAGCAGGACTGTGAGAGCAGTCTGTCGCTGAAGCTGCTCCTCTATCTGGAGATGATCCTGTTCAGTGGATGCAGTGGATTCTCCATGACTGACAGGAGTCTGCTCAGCGCCCGTCGCTCTGCCACGGATGTCAAACTGTCCAGCTCCATGCCAAAAATAGAGCCTGCCTTCCTCACCAGTTTGTCCAGGCGTGAGGCGTCTTTCTTCTTTATGCTGCCTCCCCAGCACACCACCACTGCGTAGAAGAGGGTGCTCACCACAACTGTCTGATAGAACATCTGCAGCATCTTATTGCAGATGTTGAAGGACGCCAGCCTTCTAAGGAAGTATAGTCAGCTCTGTCCTCTCTTGAACAGAACATCAGTATTGGCAGTCCAGTCCAATTTATCATCCAGCTGCACTCCCAGGTATTTATAGGTCTGTACCCTCTGTAAACAGTCACCTCTGATGATCACGGGGTCCATGAGGGTCCTGGTCCTCCTAAAATCCACCACCAGCTCCTTGGTTTTGCTGGTGTTCAGGTGTAGGTGGTTTGAGTCGCACCATTTAACAAAGTCCTTGATTAAGTTGCTATACTCCTCCTCCTGCCCACTCCTGATGCAGCCCACGATAGCAGTGTCGTCAGCGAACTTTTGCATGTGGCAGGACTCCAAGTTGTATTGGAAGTCCGATGTATATAGGCTGAACAGGATCGGAGAAAGTACAGTCCCCTGTGGCGCTCCTGTGTTGCTGACCACAATGTCAGACGTGCAGTTCCCAAGACGCACATACTGAGGTCTGTCTTTAAGATAGTCCACGATCCATGCCACCAGGTATGAATCTACTCCCATCTCTGTCAGCTTGTCCCTAAGGAGCAGAGGTTGGATTGTGTTGAAGGCGCTAGAGAAGTCTAGAAACATAATTCTTACAGCACCACTGCCTCTGTCCAAGTGAGAGAGGGATCAATGTAGCATATAGATGATGGCATCCTCCACTCCCACCTTCTCCTGATATGCAAACTGCAGAGGGTCGAGGGTGTGGCGGACCTGTGGCCTCAGGTGGTGAAGCAGCAGCCTCTCCATGGTCTTCATCACATGTGATGTCAGAGCAACAGGCCAGAAGTCATTTAGCTCACTAGGACGTGATACCTTTGGGACTGGAGTGATGCAAGATGTTTTCCAAAGCCTCGGGACTCTCCCCTGTTCCAGGCTCAGGTTGAAGATGCGCTGTAGAGGACTCCCCAGTTCCAATGCACAGACCTTCAGCAGTCGTGGCGATACTCCATCTGGAGTATCTATCATATCATATCTATCATATAGTGCCTTTCATGTCTATCCATCTATTATATAGTGCCTTTCATATCTATCTATCTCATCCAGCCTACTATACTAAAATTAATATCTATCACATAGTGCCTTTCATATCTACAGTATCTATCTAATCCTGCCTACTACACTAAAATTAATATTTATCAATCTATCATATAGTGCTTTTCATATCTGTCTATCAATCACATAGTGCCTTTCATATTTATCTATCTTATCCTGCCTACTATACTAAAATTATCTTTCTATCTATTATATAGTGCCATATCATATATCTATCTTATCCTACTATACTAAAATTAATATCTATCATATAGTGCCTTTCATGTCTATCCATCTATTATATGGTGCCTTTCATATCTATCTATCTATCTCATCCTGCCTACTATACTAAAATTAATATCTATCACATAGTGCCTTTCATATCTATCTATCTAATCCTGCCTACTACACTAAAATTAATATTTATCAATCTATTATATAGTGCTTTTCATATCGGTCTATCGATCATATAGTCCATTTCATATCTATCTATCTATCTTATCCTGCCTACTACACTAAAATTATCTTTCTATTAAATAGTGCCATATCATCTATCTATCTTATCCTACTATACTAAAATTAACATCTATCTGTCATATTGTGCCTTTCATGTCTATCCATCTATTATGTAGTGCGTTTCATATCCATCTATCTATCTATCTTATACTGCCTTGCCTTTTTATATATAAACAGCGCCCTCCTCATTTATCTTATAGTGTCTTTCTTATCTACCTATCTAATATATAGTGCCTTTCCTATCCTATTATATAGTGCATTTCACATCTACCCATTAAACAGCGCCATCCTCATCTATCTATCTATCTTATAGTGCCTTCCTTAAACACAGAGTGGAGTGACTGTTTGAATCTAAATGTCACAGCTACACCTGCGTGGAAGGCGCTATACAAACCAGCAGTAGATAGATAGATAGATAGATAGATAGATAGATAGATAGATAGATAGATAGATAGATAGATAGATAGATAGATAGATAGATAGATAGATAGATAGATAGATAGATAGATAGATAGATAGATAGATAGATACTTTATTAATCCCAATGGGAAATTCAAAGTAGAGAAAAGGGTTGAGAATCTGCAATGGTGGGTGCTGTTGGAGCCATTGCTACAACTCTTGTCCTTTCTGTTTTTGCTTTATTGTTTCACACTCGGCTGCACTGTACATTAACACCTCTGTGTATTGCACTTCCTAGACTCTATTTTTAAAAAGATTGGAATCGAAGTTTTCACAGAATCCATTTGTTTTTGGAGTGGTGATATCTCAGAAAATCTGTTTTGCTTTCCCCTGTGGCAGGTTGAATGATCTATTTTTAAAAATGGCCAAATAAATTTAAGACTGCATTAAGTAATGAAGCTGTACTGATGTTTCAGGTCTTAATTAAAAACACGTCAAAAATTTAATTTACATATTATGAACTTACAGATGACATCAACACTTTGAAAAGCACATGGGGTACTGGGAAAGTGCTGTGCACTGTGGATAAGTGGGGGGAGGGGGGTATTTATGGACTGGCGATGGGGGCTTCCCTTCAAGAAGCAGTTGTTTTGATTGATGGCACTTTTCCTTTATTTTTTTCTACAATGATTTTCAATTTTTGTTTCTTAAATTTGATTGTGGAAGAGTGGTGAAAAAGAGAGTGCAGGCAGGGTGGAGTGGCTGGAGAAGAGTGTCAGGAGTGATTTGTGACAGACGGGTATCAGCAAGAGTGAAAGAGAAGGTCTACAGGATGGTAGTGAGACCAGCTATGTTATATGGGCAGGAGACGGTGGAACAGGAGACAGAGCTGAAGGTGGCAGAGTTAAAGATGTTAAGATTGGCATTGGGTGTGACGAGGATGGACAGGATTAGAAATAAGGACATTAGAGGGTCAGCTCAAGTTGGGAGACAAAGTCAGAGAGGAGAGATTGCGTTGGTTTGGACATGAGCAGAGGAGAGATGAGGGGTATATTGGGAGAAGGGTGCTAAGGATAGAGCTGCCAGGGAAGAGGAAAAGAGGAAGGCCTAAGAGAAGGTTTATGGATGTGGTGAGAGAGGACATGAAGGTGGTGGGGGTGACAGAACAAGATGACGAGGACAGAAATATATGGAAGAAGATGATCCGTTGTGGCAACCCCTGATGAGAGCAGCAAAAAGAAGAAGATATTTGATTTGATGTATAACTGCTGTTATTGTTTGTTTCTATTTAATAAAAGGATTTTTAAAAATAATCTATCTAGTATATAGTGTCTTTCACATTTATCTATCTCACTATTACTGTATATTGTGACTCTCGCATCTATCTGCCTATTGTAAAGCACTTTATGTCCATATATCTTTCTATATTGAAGCATCTATTTTATGGTGCATTTTGTATTATTTTTTTTATAGAGTGCATTTCTTATCTAGGTAATCTATTAATTACAGTGCATCTGGAAAGTATTCACAGCACATCACTTTTTCCACATTTTGTTATGTTACAGCCTTATTCCAAAATGAATTAAATTCATTTTTTTCTTCAGAATTCTACACACAACACCCCATAATGACAACATGAAAAAAGTTTACTTGAGATTTTTGCAAATTTATTAAAAATAAAAACATTTGAGAAAGCACGTGTACATAAGTATTCACAGCCTTTGCCATGAAGCTCAAAATTGACCTCAGGTTCATCCTGGTTCCCCTGATCATCCTTGAGATGTTTCTGCAGCTTCATTGGAGTCCACCTGTGGTAAATTCAGTTGACTGGACATGATTTGGAAAGGCACACACCTGTCTATAGAAGGTCCCACAGTTGAAAGTTCATGTCAGAGCACAAACAGAGCATGAAGTCAAAGGAATTGTCTGTAGACCTCCAAGACAGGATTGTCTCGAGGCACAAATCTGGGGAAGGTTACAGAAAAATTTCTGCTGCTTTGAATGTCCCAATGAGTACAGTGGCCTCCATCATCTGTAAGTGGAAGAAGTTCGAAACCACCAGGACTCTTCCTAGAGCTGGCCAGCCATCTAAACTGAGCGATCAGGGGAGAAGGGCCTTAGTCAGGGAGGTGACCAAGAACCCGATGGTCACTCTGTCAGAGCTCCAGAGGTCCTCTGTGGAGAGAGGAGAACCTTCCAGAAGGACAACCATCTCTGCAGCAATCCACCAATCAGGCCTGTATGGTAGAGTGGCCAGACGGAAGCCACTCCTTAGTAAAAGGCACATGGCAGCCCACCTGGAGTTTGCCAAAAGGCACCTGAAGGACTCTCAGACCATGAGAAAGAAAATTCTCTGGTCTAATGAGACAAAGATTGAACTCTTTGGCGTGAATGCCAGGCGTTACGTTTGGAGGAATCCAGACACCGCTCATCACCAGGCCAATACCATCCCTACAGTGAAGCATGGTGGTGGCAGCATCATGCTGTGGGGATGTTTTTCAGCGGCAGGGACTGGGAGACTAGTCAGGATAAAGGGAAAGATGACTGCAGCAATGTACAGAGACATCCTGGATGAAAACCTGCTCCAGAGCGCTCTTGACCTCAGACTGGGGCGACGGTTCATCTTTCAGCAGGACAACGACCCTAAGCACACAGCCAAGATATCAAAGGAGTGGCTTCAGGACAACTCTGTGAATGTCCTTGAGTGGCCCAGCCAGAGCCCAGACTTGAATCTGATTGAACATCTCTGGAGAGATCTTAAAATGGCTGTGCACCGACGCTTCCCATCCAACCTGATGGAGCTTGAGAGGTGCTGCAAAGAGGAATGGGCGAAACTGGCCAAGGATAGGTGTGCCAAGCTTGTGGCATCATATTCAACAAGACTTGAGGCTGGAATTGCTGCCAAAGGGGCATCGACAAAGTAAGGCTGTGAATACTTATGGACATGGGATTTCTCAGTTGTTTTATTTTTAATAAATTTGAAAAAACCTCAAGTAAACTTTTTTCACGTTGTCATTATGGGGTGTTGTGTGCAGAATTCTGAGGAAAAAAATGAATTGAATCCATTTTGGAATAAGGCTGTAACATAACAAAATGTGGAAAAAGTGATGCGCTGGGAATACTTTCCGGATGCACTGTATACAGTATATGATAGAAATACATAATAGAAGATAAATTGGAAAGGTGCAATAAAACTTGTAGACACTGCATGATAATTAACATGAAAAGCACTAAATCCCTTAGATTGGCAGATAAATATTAAAGGTTGATTTGTTTTGAACCTAGTTTTGTAAAACTTGACTTCTTAGAACATTAGAACACTCTGGACGAGAACAGGCCATTCAGCCCAGCAAAGCTCACCAGTCCTCTCTACTTATTTCTTCCATTCGAGTTTTGAAAGTCAGATATAGTGGTGACGCTTGACATCGAAGAGTACATACCTTCTGCTTGGCCAGAATTACATTTTTAAAATTTTTTTTTTGATTTTTAAAGTTTGTCCAGCTTCACTAATATGTGGGCAGAGCCGCGGGGGAGAGTTAGTACATAATATGTAAGATATATCTATCTATATATCCATTATATAGAGCCTTTTTTATCTATTATATAGTGCCTTTCACATCTATCTATCAATTATATAGTGCCTTTCTTACCTATTTATCTACCTATCCATTATATAGTGCCTTTCACATCTATTATATAGTGCCTTTCTTACCTATTTATCTACCTATCCATTATATAGTGCCTTTCACATCTATTATATAGTACCTTTCTTACCTATTTATCTACCTATCCATTATATAGTGCCTTTCACATCTATCTATCTATTATATAGTGCCTTTCTTATCTATTTATCTACCTATCCATTATATAGTGCCTTTCACATCTATCTATTATATAGTGCCTTTCTTACCTATTTATCTACCTATCCATTATATAGTGCCTTTCACATCTATCTATTATATAGTGCCTTTATTATCTATTTATCTACCTATCCATTATATAGTGCCTTTCACATCTATCTATTATATAGTGCCTTTCTTACCTATTTATCTACCTATTATATAGTGCCTTTCTTACCTATTTATCTACCTATCCATTATATAGTGCCTTTCTTATCTATTTATCTACCTATTATATAGTGCCTTTCTTACCTATTTATCTACCTATCCATTATATAGTGCCTTTCAC
This sequence comes from Erpetoichthys calabaricus, assembly GCF_900747795.2. Classification (NCBI taxonomy): domain Eukaryota; kingdom Metazoa; phylum Chordata; class Cladistia; order Polypteriformes; family Polypteridae; genus Erpetoichthys; species Erpetoichthys calabaricus. The sequence goes on from NC_041401.2 coordinate 10,844,384, forward strand.
ATCTATCTATCCATTATATAGCGCCTATCACTATCTATCTATCTATTATATAGTGCCTCACATCTATCTATCTATCCATTATATAGTGCCTTTCTTATCTATTTATCTATCTATACGTGGTGCTCTTTTATCTATTATATGGTGCCTTTTCTATTTAAACGCTTTGAGCATGGGAAAGGCGCTATACACATAAAATGTATTATTATTATTTTTATCTTTCTGTTTGTCTACCTAAACTTTCAAGCTGAGCTGCTCCCCCGCCACAATGACACTGACTGTTCATAAGACGAACTCCATTGGGTTAACAAGACGAGTTATAAAACTCTGCAGACTGATGAATCGCAGACCTCCACCATTATAGCTGCTGTGGTAAATTAAAAAGAAAAAGCCTCGGACTGGTTGATTATAACGACAGCAGGCGGCCCCCATACGTCTGGTTAAACTCCAGCCCTGAAGTGGTCCCCGGTGGCTGCAATCTCATTGGAATATGGCAGCTTTCTGTGTGATGGTGATGGTAGCAGAGCAGCTGTAATGTTACTTTATGACTCCATAATGTGAGTCAAATCAAATGATTGCGTATTTTATGTCCCCGCTAATAATATGTAAGATTAATGTTGTCTCCTGGCAATCACTGAAACAACCATTTCCTGCAGGCTTGTCTTGAGCGTTTGAAGGATTAATACAGCTTACTGCGTCTTATTGAATGTCAAAAATGTTAAAAAGTTGTTTGAGATTTGAACTTTTCACTTCAGAATGTCAGTTAAGTGCTCAGCGGCTTTTTGGGGTCTGCCATTTCGTTGTGTGTGAGCTTTGGAAATTCGGATTGTTTTTTTTTTACAATTCAAGTAATCTTTTGAAAGAATTGTAGAGTGAAGACATATCTAAGCATAAACGAATAATAATTTTTTAAGATACTAGGGGGCTTCACCCCCTGCTCGCTTCGCTCGCCAACCCCCCTGCTTGCGCTACGTACCAGCAAATTCGCATCTATGCCACTCACGTGTGTGGATTTCACTTTCACCAAACAACAAATCTTTTAATTCTCGCGGATAGGCCTCTTCTTTGGGAAGAAACACTACTTTTCCCTGATGGCAACACGAATTAGACGATCTACAAGTCTCCGACCCGCACAATATCAACATACTTCTGACATATCACCTCTCTTTTTCGCTTTTCCCTTTTTGTCAATATTGTATAGAATTCTGATTCCGTGTTTGGAGTTTAGGGTGGCACGGTGGCGCAGTGGGTAGCGCTGCTGCCTTGCAGTTGGGAGACCTGGGGACCTGGGTTCGCTTCCTGGGTCCTCCCTGCGTGGAGTTTGCATGTCCTCCCCGTGTCTGCGTGGGTTTCCTCCGGGTGCTCCGGTTTCCTCCCACAGTCCAAAGACATGCAGGTTAGGTGGATTGGCGATTCTAAATTGTCCCTGGTGTGTGGGTGTGTTTGTGTGTGTCCTGCGGTGGGTTGGCACCCTGCCCGGGATTGGTTCCTGCCTTGTGCCCTGTGTTGGCTGGGATTGGCTCCAGCAGACCCCCGTGACCCTGTGTTTGGATTCAGCGGGTTGGAAAATGGATGGATGGATGGATGGATGTTTGGAGTTTAATCATGACAATGCAACGTATAACTGCCCGTGAGTGAATATCGTTTCTTTCTCTCTACTTGAACTCTGACAATAGCATTCACACAAATGAGAAATGATTAAACCGTGTGCGTGGTTGTAAATGTTTAAGATGTGGGCGGGACTTTTTCAAATCTCTTTGCATAAAGTCTTGTCTCGCGGGGCTTGAAATTTTCTCTCGCGGGATTTCACTTTCACCAAAACAACAAATCTTTTAATTCTCGCGGATACGCCTCTTCATTAAGAAGAAACACTACTGTTTTTTTCCCTGTTGGGAACACGAATTAGACGATCTACACATCTCCGACTTGAAGTTTAAATTCGAACAATATATTCGATCTCTTTTCTCTGTTCCGTTATTTCACCGAGTAATAATTTCCGTTTGTTTGCGCTAATGCAATCTTTACTATCCTCTTTTTGAGACTTTCGAATTTTCGTACTTACATTATCTCTAACCTGCTCTGCATGTGTATCGCGCCAACGTTTTTGAATTCTTTACGACGTTCTACTTTGTCATCTACTCTTTGTCTTTTATTTCTGGTTAAATCTCTTGGCACAAAGTTTCGTCTCTTGGGATGTGAAATTATCTCTCTCAGAAAGACACATCTCGACTCTCTGAGCAGATCTCGTCTTATCTCATCCCAGGATTTTTTTATATAAGAGACATTTAGCCCATGTAGTTTTCATTTATGGCCAAGGAAAAAAATTAATCTTGCACTTTCATGGAAAACAGACATTAATGTTTATGATAGAATTGACTTCTATGGAGAACAAGGCTGCAAAAACGTCCATTAAAAAAAAATTCTAATTTGACTCGTGTCACTTGATCCACAATCATCCACTCGCATGCTCACACCAGCAAAACGCGTGCAGTTCTTGCTAACATATTATTAAAATTAATAACTCTGGAAAATGAAAGTAGTGCACAAATGGGAGGCCCATTTAAAGGAGACCATGTTTTTCAATTAAAGACAGGACTCTTGACCAATGAATAAGGGGGGGGGGGCGGGACTTCATAAGTATGGCTCACTGTGGAAAAAATAGGCATTTTTTGGGGGGTGGTGGGGTGTTTCTTTGTCATTCTTTCCATAGGACTCAAGTCATTTATTCCTGGTTTGCCCCCAAGATGTCCTAAAGGTTTCAGTCTGCAAGACGTCTAAAACAGTCGACTCCATTAGGTGGGACTCAGAACATAACACGGTCCTGGGGACTCCCTGTCAACACAACGAACAAGCTTATGGAGCTGCTTTAGTTATCTGGCCATGCCTTATAATTTGTGGAATCATCCGTTAAAGCGTCCTTCAAGTCTTATTAACACTGAAAGCCATCACATATAAAAGGCGTACTCTTATTATTTCATAGGAATCTTGTAATTTCACCTCAAGCACTTCCTCTAAACGCAGCCAACGTTCAGCATGTCACTTGCTTACATATGAGAAGAACTGGTAAACACTTTATAGTCATACACTTGAACAGAAAAACTGAAAATATACAAACACTCTTTCTTGTATTTGACTCAAAAATACACGATACGCTTGAGATCCCCTAACTTCTTTAGATGAATCAAACACATAGATCACGATGTACTCACATATTTACGAGCCACTCACCTCCTTCCAAATCACAGACATACAACTGACTCCAAACACGGACGGGATCAGCTGAGGGTCACAATGTCGAAGCGGCTTAAACCAGTTCTAATCTGGGGGCAGCGAGGGAGGGCGGGGCCAATGTCAGCCACAAAGCCAAGGAAGGGGTGCCAGTCCACTGCAGGGCACAGTCACAAACTCTGGGGCAAACACTGAGGAAGCAGAAAACCGAATCTGCAATATGTATGATACAGAGACGCCATTTGTGTCTAATTACACAGAGCAGCGTCTTTCTATCTACCTACCTACTTATCTGTGTAGAACATGCTGCCTTTCTGATGTCTTCTAAAGAGTGCCATACAATGCCTTTCATAGCGGTCTACCTGTCTAATGTAGATAGATAGATAGATAGATAGATAGATAGATAGATAGATAGATAGATAGATAGATAGATAGATAGATAGATAGATAGATAGATAGATAGATAGATAGATAGATAGATAGATAGATAGATAGATAGATAGATAGATAGATAGATAGATAGATAGATAGATAGATAGATACTTTATTAATCCCAATGGGAAATCACATTCTTCACCAGCAGCATACTGATACAATAAATAATATTAAATTAAAGAATGATAATAATGCAGGTGAAAAACAGATAATAACTTTGTATAATGTTAAATGTTAACGTTTACCCCCCCAGGTGGAATTAAAGAGTCGCATAGTTTGGGGGAGGAGCAATCTCCTCAGTCTGTCAGTGGAGCAGGACAGTGACAGCAGTCTGTCGCTGAAGCTGCTCTTCTGTCTGGAGATGATCCTGTTCAGTGGATGCAGTGGATTCTCCATGATTGACAGGAGCCTGCTGAGCGCCCGTCGCTCTGCCACAGATGTTAAACTGTCCAGCTCTGTGCCTACAATAGAGCTTGCCTTCCTCACCAGTTTGTCCAGACGTGAGGCGTCTTTCCTCTTAATGCTGCCTCCCCAGCACACCACCGCGTAGAAGAGGGCGCTCGCCGCAGTCGTCTGATAGAACATCTGCAGCATCTTATTGCAGATGTTGAAGGACGCCAGCCTTCTAAGGAAGTATAACCGGCTCTGTCCTTTCTTGCACAGCGCATCAGTATTGTCAGTCCAGTCCAATTTATCATCCAGCTGCACTCCCAGATATTTATAGGTCTGCACCCTCTGCACACAGTCACCTCTGATGATCACGGGGTCCATGAGGGGTCTGGTCCTCCTAAAATCCACCACCAGCTCTTTGGTTTTGCTGGTGTTCAGGTGTAGGTGGTTTGAGTCGCACCATTTAACAAAGTCATTGATTAGGTCCCTATACTCCTCCTCCTGTCCACTCCTGATGCAGCCCACGATAGCAGTGTCATCAGCGAACTTTTGCACGTGGCAGGACTCCAAGTTGTATTGGAGGTCTGATGTATGTTGGCTGAACAGGACCGGAGAAAGTACAGTCCCCTGCGGCGCTCCTGTGTTGCTGACCACAATGTCAGACCTACAGTTCCCGAGACGCACATACTGAGGTCTGTCTGTAAGATAGTCCACGATCCATGCCACCAGGTATGAATCTACTCCCATCTCTGTCAGCTTGTCCCTAAGGAGCAGAGGTTGGATTGTGTTGATGGTTAATGTATGGTCAGTCAGTCATTTTCCAACCCACTATATACCAACACAGGTTCACGGGGGTCCCCTGGAGCCAATCCCAGCCAGTGCAAGGCAGGAACAAATACCGGGCAGGGCGCCAGCCCACCGCAGGGCACACACACTCACACGGGACAATTTAGAATCACCAATGCACCTAACCTGTATGTCTTTGGACTGTGGGAGGAAACCCACACAGACACGGGGAGAACATGCAGACTCCACGCAGGGAGGACCCAGGAAGCGAACCACAGGTCTCCTTACTGCGAGGCAGCAGCGCTACCATTGCACCACCGTGCTGCTAACGTGGGCAAATAGTCCAGCAGTTTAAGAACAATGTTTCTCAACGTACAATTGCAAGGAATCTAGGGATTTCATCATCTACTGCCCATATCATCATCAAAAGTATTCAGAGAATCTGGAGAAATATCTGCACGTAAGCGGCAAGGCCGAATACCAACACTGGATGCCCTTGACCTTCGATCCCTCAGGCGGCACTGCATTAAAAACCGACATCATTCTGTAAAGGATATTACCACGTGGGCTCAGGAAAACCATTGTCAGTTAACACAGTTTGTCGCTACATCTACAAGTGCACGTTAAAACTCTACCATGCGAAGCGAAAGCCATATATCAACAACACCCAGAAACGCTGCCCATCTGAGATGGACTGACGCAAAGTGGAAAAGTGTGCTGTGGTCTGACGAGTCCACATTTCAAATTGTTTTTGGAAATCATGGATGTCGTGTCCTCCGGACCAAAGAGGAAAAGGACCATCCGGATTGTTATCAGCGCAAAGTTCAAAAGCCAGCATCTGTGATGGTATGGGGGTGTGTTAGTGCCCATGGCATGGGTAACTTGCACATCTGTGAAGGCACCATTAATGCTGAAAGGTTTTGGAGCGACATACGCTGCCATCCAAGCGACGTCTTTGCTTATTTCAGCAGGACAATGCGAAGCCACGTTCTGCATGTGTTACAACAGCGTGGCTTCGTAGTACAAGAGTGTGGGTACGAGACTGGCCGGCCTGCAGTCCACACCTGTCTCCCATTGAAAATGTGTGGCGCATTATAAAGCACAAAATACGACAACGGAGACCCCGGACTGTTGAGCAACTGAAGTTGTACATCAAGCAAGAATGGGAAAGAATTCCACCTCCACAGCTTCAACAATTAGTGTCCTCAGTTCCCAAACGCTTATTGAGTGTTGTTAAAAGGAAAGGCGATATAACACAGTGGTAAACATGCTGCTCCTGTCCCAGCTTTTTTGGAACGCGTTACAGGCATCAAATTCAAAATGAGTGAAGATTTGCAAAACAACAATAAAGATATACAGTAATCCCTCACTTATCGCAGGAGATAGGTTCCAAGGCCGACCGCGATAACTGAATTTCTGCGAAGTAGGGACACCATATTTATTTAATTATTTAACGTGTATTTGGACGTTTTTAAACCCTCCCTGTATTGTTTACAACCCACCATTTACTCTATTAATAACAGGGACAACTGCTAAGCAATATGAAATCAGTAGATAAGTTTACACTTACTGTATAGCGAAGTACACGTAGCAGCTTGTAGGCGGTCATGACGTCGTCGACCTTGTTGCAAAGATTCCTAAAGCAGATTCCATCCAGACTACTGCCTTATCACGTCCACTTGCAACTCGTTTTGCACCCTGGTTAAAGGACACTGCGGCCGTAGATCTTATATGCTTTTCCTCCTTTTTCAATAAAAAGAATCGATGTCCTGCAGCGGTGTAGCTGTTCCCTTCCTTCAACATATCCAAAACTTTTACCTTTTCTGCAATCATTTGCATCTTCTGTTGGTGCTTGGACACGGCCCCTGAATCAGTAGCACGTTAATGCTGAATGAGTGAGATGAGACTTCCTGGTTAATGCAGCACTCCGTCGCTGAGCCAATCAGCAGCACACAGGAACTTAACTGCATGCTCTGATTGGGTAGCTTCTCAGCCATCCGCCAATAGCATCTCTTGTATGAAATCAACTGGGCAAACCAACTGAGGAAGCAAGTAAAAAGACCCATTGTACGCAGAAACCCACGAAGCAGCGAAAAATCCGCGTTATGTATTTAGATATGCTTACATATAAAATCCGCAAAGTCGTGAATCCACGAAAAGTGAACTGCGACATCTTGTCTTTGTAGTGTATTCAATTGAATATAGGCTGAAAGGGATTTGCAAATCATTGTATTCTGTTTTTCTTTACGTTTTACACAACGTCCCAACTTCATTGGAGTCGGGGGTGTATGATGTCTTCCATATTTATTGTATAGTGTTTTCAAAATATATTATATAGCACCTTCCCTTTCTATCTGTCAATCTTTCCACTATGCTGTATAACAATCTTCATAACTGTCTCTCTATAAAATTATCTGTTATAAAGTACCTTTCATGTTTATATAATTACAGTATAGAAAATTTACAGTCTCTATATATATTTATTATGCACTATAGTGGCTTTCCTAACTATGTGATAGAATGCCTTCCATGTCTATCTATCAATCGCATAGTGCCTTTACTATCTATCAACATATCTGTCTTATAGAGTATTACATATCGATTTATTATAAAGCACCTTTCCTAGCTATTTATCTATCTCTCTGTCTATCTTATATTGTCCTTCTTATCTACAGTATCTGACAAAGTGAGTACACCCCTGACATTTCTATAAATATTTTATTAGATCTTTTCATGGGACAACACTGAAGATCTGACCCTTTGCTCCAATGTACAGTAGTCCGTGTCCAGCTTGTATCACAGTGTAAATTTACAGTCCCCTCAAAATAACTCCACACACAGCCATTAATGTCTAAACCGCTGGCAACAAAAGTGAGTTCACCCCTAAGTGCAAAATGTCCAAATTGTGCCCAATTAGCCATTTTCCCTTCCCGGTGTCATGTGACTCGTTAGTGTTACAAGGTCTCAGGTGTGTTAAATTTGGTGTTCTCGCTCTCACACTCTCTCATACTGGTCACTGGAAGTTCAACATGGCACCTCATGGCGAAGAACTCTCTTGAGGATCTGAACAAAAGAATTGTTGCTCTACATAAAGATGGCCTCGGCCGGCTATAAGAAGATTGGCAACACCCTGAAACTGAGCTGCAGCACGGTGGCCGAGACCATACGGCGACAGGTTTAACAGGACAGGTTCCACTCAGAACAGGCCTCGCCATGGTCGACCAAAGAAGTTGAGTGCCCGTGCTGAGGGTCATATCCAGAGGTGGTCTTTTGTAAATAGACGTATGAGTGCTGCCAGCATTGCTGCAGATGTTGAAGGGGTTGAGGATGAGCCTGTCGGTGCTCAGACCATACGCCCGCCGCACACTGCATCAAATTGGTCTGCATGGCTGTCATCCCAAAAGGAAGCCTCTTCTAAAGATGATGCACAAGAAAGCCTGCAGACAGTTTGCTGAAGACAAGCAGACTAAGGACATGGATTACTGGAACCATGAGACCAAGATCAACTGATTTGGTTCAGATGGTGTCAAGCATGTGTGAGGAGTACAAAGACAAGTGTGTCTTGCCTACAGTCAAGCATGGTGGTGGGAGTGTCATGGTTTGGGGTTTCAGGAGTGCTGCCGGCACTGGGGAGCTACAGTTCATTGAGGGAACCGTGAAGGCCAACATGTACTGTGACATACTGAAGCAGAGCATGATCTCCTCTCCCTTTGGAAACTGGACATGATAACGACCCCAAACACACCTCCAAGACCACCAATGCCTTGCTAAAGAAACTGAGGGTAAAGGTGCTGGACTGGCCAAGCATGTCTCCAGACCTAAACCCTATTGGGCATCTGTGGGCAAGGTGGAGGAGCGCAAAGGTCTCTAACATCCACCAGCTCCGTGATGGCGTCATGGAGGAGTGAAAGAGGATCCCAGTGGCAACCTGTGAAGCTCATGTGAACTCCATGCCCAAGAGAGTTAAGGCAGTGCTGGAAAATAATGGTGGCCACACAAAATATTGACACTTTGAGCACAATTTGGACATTTTTCACTTAGGGGTGAACTCACTTTTGTTGCCAGCAGTTTCGACATTAATGGCTGTGGGTTGAGTTATGTTGAGGGGACACCAAATTTACACTGTTATACAAGCTGTACACGGACTACTTCACATTGGATCAAAGGGTCGTATCTTCAGTGTTGTCCCATGAAAAGAGATCATAAAATATTTACAACAATGGGAGGGGTGTGCTCACTTTTGTGAGATACTGTATCTCTCTCTCTATCCATTAGATTTACATTTATTTGCTTGATCTGTGACTACTGAGACAGGACCCTAATAAAGTTATATAGTGCCTTTCAGATGGAAAACCATCCCAAAGTGTTAAGAGTTCATCAGTTTTATTTCTAATATGAGCACAATGAGTCAGAACTGGGAGCCTTATAACATTATATAGTGTCTTTCCATAGAGAGCGCCATCCTAAGGCGTGTTATACTTTCATGCCACCCGCCCATCCATCCATTTTCAAATTCAGCTCATTAAATGCAGGAGAGCATGGCACTGACCTGGATAGGATCTGACGCAGGGCCACAAATGACTCTCAGGTGGGGTGCCAATCTTCTGCTGGGCAGAGTTACTCCCCACCCACATAAAACCCACATTGGGTCCATTTAAAGCCCCCAGCTGTCCTAAGCTGCAGGTCTTTGGGATGTGGAAGGAAAACCGGAGTAAGAAAAAGTGAAAATTTAAATTAAAGCTGTTTACATATCTCCGTGTTTTGGCCTCAGACTGATTAGACGTCTTCCTCAGAGATATACAGCAGAATTGATGGGGACTGGACTTACACACTTATAATGTTATATAGCACCTTTCTAATGGAATGGCATTCTTAAATGTGCTGTGTGTATAATATAAATGATTCTGTATTGCTGACAAGGATGTTATGGCACGTCCTGCATGTGAGGCAGGTTCCTCTGGGTCATACAATAAGGTAATGGTGGCAATAAAATCCAAACCCTAATATTATATAGCGCCTTTCCATAGTGGCAAACATCCCAATGAGTGTTACATTTATAATAAAAGCAGTCACACATTTTTTTTGCTAATTTGATGTATGAGTAATGAAAACACTCACTTGAGGTTACAAAAGCAGAATTAACGGTGGTGGAGATTCAGCCGGAACCCTTATGATGTTATATAGCGCCTTTCAAACAGAATACCACATGAAGGTGGGCTATATTTAAAGTAAAAATATTCCACAGCAAAGTTAAATTCACAGTTACGTTAAAAGTATTTCTTGATTTTTATAATGTGATGTCCGGGTGATGAAAAGACTCACTTGGGGTTACAAAGGAGAATTAGTGGTGGAGGTTCAGCCTGCGGCACCCTTATGATGTTACATAGTGCCAACGCCATATTGAGGTGGGCTACAGGTAAAGTATAAATATTTCCATATTAATGCCTTAGGTGTTCCAATGGGTGAAGTAAGTAGCTTAGGGTCACAAACTGACTCAATGATGTGGAATGAATCTGCACTTTTACAATATTATATAGTGCCTTTCAACAGGAGCACTATATCGAGGTGGGCTGCATTGAAAGTATTCATATTTCTAAATGAATACTTTAGTTGTTCTAACGGGTAAAGTAAATATCTTAGGGTCACACTGTGAGGATTGAATCTGCACTCTTTTGTTTTATAGCGCCTTTCTGTAGAGAACATCATCTCCATTTATATTCCCTTCATCTTTTACTGTTTAATGTTTAGGTGTTCACTTGATTTGCTCAGACTTACACTAGAAGGACATGAACCTGCACCTCTATATTATTATATAGCACCTTTCAAATGGCTTGTTATATTTAAAAGACATTTTTCTCAAGTTACATTTATATAATATTTCATATTTATGTAATATTTTATATATCATTTTTTAGCATTCAACCTCTGTTTGCTTAATTGAGAAATACACATGAGAATAATTGGGAATTAAGCCTGCCCCTGTATGATATATAGCGCCTTTCATATGACGTGCCTTTACAAAGTGTATTATGTTTATATACATTTTTCCTAGATTTTTTACTTTATTTAAATGAAATAACCTGCTCAGTGTCACACTGTGCGTCAGTGATGGGGGCTTGAAAGGGCATCTTGACGTTATACAGCGCCTTTGCGTGCAGAAGACCAGCACAATGAGTGTTACATTTATAGACATTCTCATTTTTTATTACTTGAACACTTTTTCCTTAATTGTGAGATGCACATAAGAATTATTGGGATTTGAACAGTTTTTCCCGTATTTCTAAAATGGATGATCTGGCAAGTGAAATAACCTGCACGGGGGTCACACAATGAGGCAGTGGTGGGAATTGAAAGGACGCCCTTAACGTTATATAGCGCCTTTCCATTTAGATTCCACTCGATGGTGTATTAGTAGTGTTTTGAGCGCTGTCTGGTGTAGTGGCTGTCGCTTGGGGGCTGGCATTGTCGCGGTTTTCTGTCCGTGGTGTGTGGACTGTATGTTAATATTTTTAAATGAGCACGAAGCAGCGGGTCAGCACTTTTTACGTGTTCTGGTTTTATTTCGCGACAAAAACAATCGCAAACATAATATTTTCTTAAATAATCACATTACACCTGCAGTTCTAAAAAAATCTATACAATGAACCCTAAAAAAAATATGTTTGGTCTCCTTTTATTAGGATGCGGCCAGATGCTACCTGATCTCGCGTGTTTCCGCCGCACTCGGCTTTTCGGGGACATCTCGCAGGATTCCTCGACCCGCACCGCACCGCACCGGTACAGACGCTGCCATGATAATCGCCCCCGAGATTAGAGCCGCTATTACAGAGAGCAACGCATCAAATTCCTAACGGGGTAACTCGCATCCCAAAACAGTTGCTCGCGTTTTTTGTTGTTTTTTTTCTGTTTATTTATTTATTTCCCTGTATGTCATTTTTTTTAATCAATTATAAGCCCACCAGATAATGAACACAAATGCTAAGACTGAATGAATGGAAGACAGACCGAGATACCCACTGGAGCCTGCAACACACCCAGACGAGCCCCGCGGGAGGCTGCACCCGTGCAGAACGGCGCTTACCTGGGCTACGTAGGACGAGGTCGCTCCCTCGCTCGCTAGTGTGGGATGCTGGATGCGGCGCTGTCAACGAGATGCGCTGCGGCGCCACGGCTCTCCGCACTTGCACGCCTGCTGCATCGCCCTCTTCTGTCAGCCGATCTCTTTTTCTTTCTTTTCTTTTCTTCCCTTCTTTCTTTCTATTGCTTTTTCAGTCAGATGCCTATTCCGGCGGCGAATAAGCCCACATCCCCACTTGGCTGCTCCTCGGCCGCCACGCTCCTCCCTGCAGCTGAAAGCTCTGCGGTGTCCGCTAATATGCGGACTGGATCTCCGCGCGCACAGGGTAAGAGGTGGGGTGTCATTGAGAGTGAAGGGGTCTTGTTGGCCTTAGCTCGCAATTTCGAAGTAGCTCTAATTTTTTAACTGCACTGTTCTGTCGCACCGCAGTGGCAAAATAAAATAAAATAATAAAAATTTAAAGAACTGCAACTATTCCTTCAGAAATTATTTAGTTTTTGTTTTTTTTACTTATACGGGCACGAATTCTCATTATGAAGCAGAATCACGAACGCTTTACCGGTCTGTAAAGTTCACCATGAAAGGCGCTATATAAGTTACTGGTGAAGCCTGGATCCGAACCCTTCCCGTACAGCGTCCTTCTACAATAAAAAAAAAATCCCGATGATTGTTAGACCTCCATTAAAAGCATTTCCCCATTTCTACTAGCTGATGTCTGTGTAATGAAAAGGAGAATTGAACCTGCACCGTTATGATGGGGAGGCACGGTGGCGCAGTGGCTGCCTCACAGTAAGGAGACGTGGGTTCGCTTCCCGGGTCTTCCCTGAGTGGAGTTTGCATGTTCTCCCCGTGTCTGCGTGGGTTTCCTCTCACAGTCCAAAGACATGCAGGTTAGGTGCATTGGCGATCCTAAATTGTTCCCAGTGTGCGCGTGTGTGGGTGGGCTGGCGTCCTGCCCGGGGTTTGTTCCTGCCCTGTGCTGGCTGGGATTGGCTCCAGTAGACCACCGTGACCCTGTGTTAGGATGTAGTGGGTTGATAATGGATGGATGGAAATTGAAAGACCACTGGTGGGGACGGAATCTTTTTTTGTGTGTGCGTTTATTTTTGCCTTATACAATTTCTTGTACTAGGAATTTGTTAGTTTTCACATACTGAAGGGTCTGCCATTGTACACGCACCTCTAGAGCAACTGCAGGTTAAGGGCCCAGCAGAGTAGGAATCTTCACCCTTCTGTTTTATAGCGCCTTTCTGTACAGAACATCGTCTCCATGAGTGCTATATTTACTCTAAACCCTTTACTCAGGACTCTAAACAAATCCAAATCATATTATGTGATATCATCTACTGTTAAATTTTGCATCGTATTTGTAATATTTTTTATTTTTATACTGACTGAGGATTTGTTCAAGTCTGTGTATTATATTGACACCCACTGCACGCCAAACCTACCTGGTAAGGGGTCTCTCTTTGAACTGCTCTTTCCTGAGGTTTCTTCCATTTTTTTTCCCTACAAGGGTTTTTTTGGGAGTTACAATACAATACATTTGTTGTATAGGCCAAAATCACACAAAAAGTGCTGCAATGGGCTTTAACAGGCCCTGCCTCTTGCCAGCCCCCCAGCCTTGACTCTCTATGAAGACGAGGGAAAAACTCCTAAAAAAAAACCTTGTAGGGAAAAAATGGAAGAAACCTCCGGAAAGGGCAGTTCAAAGAGAGACCCCTTACCAGGTAGGTTAGGCGTGCAGTGGGTGTCAAAAAGAAGGGGGGTCAATACAATACAATACAAGACAATACACAGAACAGAACAAATCCTCAATACAGTATAAAAATAAAAATTTTAGAAGCAGAATCTAACAATAGATGATATCCCATAATAAGATTTGGATATATTTAGAGTCCTGGAGACCTCGGCCATCAAGCTGCCTCCCCCTATTGGCCATTCCACGGCTGAGTCAGCGCTGGGCCAGCCAATCCGATGACAGGACCCCTCTACCCCACGATTCCTGCGATCCTCCATCAGGGATGACTTTACCTTAGGCAGGCAAAACAACTTGGCAGGTGGGCAGTGGGCACCAAGTGCCACATTTGAGTACCGAGAAGAGAAACAGAGTTCTTCCTTGTCTTTGTAGAGAGTCAAGGCTGGGGGGGCTGTCAAAAGGCAGGGTCCATTGTGGCACTTCTTGTGTGATTTTGGGCTGCTATACACAAATATATTGTATTGTATTGTATATTTATATATGTTTCATCTTTAACTATTTAATCTTTAGGTGCTTACTTGACTTGCTCAGACTCACACTAGATGGACATGAACCTGCACCATTATGATATTATATAGCACCTTGCAAATGGACTGTTATCACAAAGTGTATTATATTTATAGCACATTTTTCTCAAAAGTTATTTATATACTTACTACGGGGCTTTGCCTCCTACTCGCTTTGCTCGACCACCCACCAACCAAACCCCAGGGAGGGTGCGCTTCTCGCTTGCCACTTTGTGTCTCTGTCGCTCACGTTGTGAATGGGGGGGGGGGGGCTGAATGCATGCTAAGGACGGATCAGCTGCTGGCTTGCTGCTGCTGCTACCGAGCTGCGTGATCTGCTTGTCGATCATTTTAAAGCCAGTACAGCAGCCGTCCTTTTGTCTCATTTCTTTGTCTCGTGGGACATTAAAGTGTCTCCAAGAAATTGTAAGTAGGGCGTGACGCGCAAGTAGTCTCGCGGGACTTCAAAGTATCTCTCAGAGATGATCACGTCTCCACTCAAGATTTTTTTTTTTTATATAGTAGATATCCATCCATCCATCCATTTTCCAACCCGCTGAATCCGAACACAGGGTCACGGAGTCTGCTGGAGCCAATCCCAGCCAACACAGGGCACAAGGCAGGGAACCAATCCTGGGCAGGGTGCCAACCCACCGCAAGACACACACACAAACACACCAATACACACTAGGGCCAATTTAGAATCGCCAATCCACCTAACCTGCATGTCTTTGGACTGTGGGAGGAAACCCACGCAGACACGGGGAGAACATGCAAACTCCATGCAGGGAGGATCTGGGAAGTGAACCCAAGCCCCCCAACTGCGAGGCAGCAGCGCTACCACTGCACCACCGTGCTGCCCTATAATAGATATATTTCATATAATTATATTGTGGGTGGCGGGTGGCACGGTGGCGCAGTGGGTAGCGCTGCTGCCTCGCAGTTGGGTGATCTGGGGACCTGGGTTCACTTCCTGGTTCCTCCCTGCGTGGAGTTTGCATGTTCTCCCCGTGTCTGCGTGGGTTTCCTCCCACAGTCCAAAGACATGCAGGTTAGGTGGACTGGCGATTCTAAATTGGCCCTAATGTGTGCTTGGTGTGTGGGTGTGTTGATGTGTGTCCTGCGGTGGGTTGGCACCCTGTCCAGGATTGGTTCCTGCCTTGTGCCCTGTGTTGGCTGGGATTGGCTCCAGCAGACCCCCGTGACCCTGTGTTCGGATTCAGCGGGTTGGAAAATGGATGGATGGATGGATTGTGGGTGGCACGGTGGCGCAGTTGTAGCACTGCTGCCTCGCAGTAAGGAGACCTGTGGTTCGCTTCCTGGGTCCTCCCTGCGTGGAGTTTGCATGTTCTCCCCGTGTCTGCGTGGGTTTCCTCCCACAGTCCTAAGACATGCAGGTTAGGTGCATTGGCGATTCTACATTGTCCCCAGTGTGTTCTTGGTATGTTTGTGTGTGTGGGCTGGCACCCTGCCCGGGGTTTATTTCCTGCCTTGTGCCCTGTGTTGGCTGGGATTGGCTCCAGCAGACCCCCATGACTCTGTAGTTAGGATATAGTGGGTTGGATAATTATATTATTTAAATATATATGTGCAGCGCTATGTAAAATCCACCCCAAGAGGTTCCATGATAATCTGCTCTGTCCTTGTAAGAGAAGTTCACAGCAATATGCCATTTTTTTCCTAGAGAAATGTAGACAAGGGGATGTTTATCGGAGCAAAATTCTCAGTGTATTATTATTGGGCTGCATGATATAAAATAAAATGTAAAAAAAAATGGGATGTGCAAAAGTGTGGGCACCCTTTTAATTGCATTCATTTGAAGACCTGTAGTCACTTAATGCGGCACAGAATTACTTTCATGAGCTGAAGACAGATGCAACCAATCAAGAAGAAGGTTATTTAACAGAGGTGACTGCTAGTTGCGCTCGTCCTTGTTTCTCTCTTAGAGAGCGGCAACATGGGAACCTCTAAAGAACTCCCTACTGACCTAAAAACTAAGGTAATTCACCGTTATGAATTAGGAGAAGGGTACAAGAAATTCTCACAAGGGTTTGGACCGTCTGTCTCCACATCCAGAAATGGAGTTAGGAAATGGAAGGCCACTTTTTGTTTTTTTAAATAAATTGTACAAATCTTTCCAAAAATATGACTTAACTTTGTTATTATGGGCTGCTGAGTGTAGCTTGATGGATAACAGTTCCGAACATCCATCCATCCATTATCCAACCCGCTATATCCTAATGACTGGAGCCAATCCCAGCCAGCACAGGGCACGAAACAAACCCCGGGCAGGGTGCCAGCCCACCGCAGGGCACACACACACACACCAAGCACAATTTAGGATCGCCAATGCACCTAACCTGCATGTCTTTGGACTGTGGGAGGAAACCCACGCAGACACGGGGAGAACATGCAAACTCCACGCAGGGAGGACCTGGGAAGCAGACCCGGGAAGTGAACCTGGGTCTTCTAACTGCAAGGCAGCAGCACTACCCACTGCGCCACCGTGCCACCCTCCGAACATCCATTTAAATTTACATCTACAACACAATAAAGTGTGCATAAAGTGAAGGGGTCGCAACACTTTCTGAATTCATCGCATGTTTGTAACAGTCCATATAGAACACGTGTGGAGAGACCTGAAGGATGGCAGATCACAGACACTTCCCATCCAAAGTGACGAAGCTTGAGAGGATCTGCCAAAAACAATGGGATCAACTGACTACATCCAGGTGTGCAAAGCTTATAGAGACTTACCCAAGAAGCATTTAAACTTTAAGCTTAAGGGGACTTCTACAAAGCACTGAATTAGGGGTTTGAATACTTCCACGATTTTACTTTTTGTTTTTTTTTTTGTTTTTTTAAATAAAATGTGCAAACCTTTCCAAAAATACAATTTAATTTTGTCATTATGTGCTGCTGAGTGTAGTTTGATGTATAACAATTGCAAACATCCATCCATTTTCCAACCCACTGAATCCGAAAACAGGGTAACAGGGGGTCTGCTGGAGCCAATCCCAGCCAACACAGGGCACAAGGCAGGCACCAATCCCGGGCAGGGTGCCAACCCACTGCAGGACACACATACACACACCAAGCACACATTAGGGACAATTTAGGATCGCCAATACACCTAACATGCATGTCTTTGGACTGTGGGAGGAAACCCACGCGGAGAACATGCAGGGATGACCCGGGAAGCGAACCCAGGTCTCCTAACTGCGAGGCAGCAGAGCTACCACTGTGCCACAGTACCGCCCGCGCCTTATGTTGGAATAACAAACACAATGCATTTTATTACTACATGTTTCTGATGCACCATTTGTTAGAATGACAAACGCACTGTGTGTGTCTTCGATATATGCCATTTCATATGGGATTCGTTAAAGCAGTGTTAATGTCTGTGATATGCCATCTGTTCGAATGGCAAGAGCAATGCAATTTAAATTTAAATCTACAACACAATAAAGTGTGCAGAAAGTGAAGGGGTCGCAACACTTTCTGAATTCATCGCATGTTTGTAACAGTCCTCATAGAACACGTGTGGAGAGACCTGAAGGATGGCAGATCACAGACGCTTCCCGTCCAAAGTGACGAAGCTTGAGAGGATCTGCCAAAAACAATGGGATC
This sequence comes from Erpetoichthys calabaricus, assembly GCF_900747795.2. Lineage (NCBI taxonomy): Eukaryota > Metazoa > Chordata > Cladistia > Polypteriformes > Polypteridae > Erpetoichthys > Erpetoichthys calabaricus. The sequence goes on from NC_041401.2 coordinate 10,862,193, forward strand.
AACTGACTACATCCAGGTGTGCAAAGCTTGTAGAGATCAGCTTACCCAAGAAGCGTTTAAACTTTAAGCTTAAGGGGACTTAATAATAATAATTTTAATAATTTTTTGCATTTATATAGCGCTTTTCTCACTACTCAAAGCGCTTAGCAATTGCAGGTTAAGGGCCTTGCTGAAGGGCCCAACAGAGCAGAGTCCATATTGGCATTTACGGGATTCGAACCGTCAACCTTCCGATTGCCAGTGCAGATCCCTAGCCTCAGAGCCACCACTCCGCCTTCTACAAAGCACTGAATTAGGGGTTTGAATACTTCCGAGATTTTACTTTTTGTTTTTTTAAATAAAATGTGCAAACCTTTCCAAAAATACGATTTAACTTTGTCATTATGGGCTGCTGAGTGTAGCTTGATGCATAACAATTGCCAACATCCATTTAAATTTAAATCTACAACACAATAAAGTGTGCAGAAAGTGAAGGGGTCCCAATCCTTTTCTGAATTCATCACACGTTTCTAACAGTGAGTCATATTAACCCTTTCGGCCCTGGATTTTCTGTTTTTATGAGAAAAATTATTGTATGAGATCATTTGGGGTGTCTAGGAAGCTCAAAATGAAAAACAAAAAAAAACAAAAACAAAAAATGATCACTATTATTATAAAAAAAGCTGCCAAATACATCAATCTTCTTGAGGAAATAAAATTAAAAGTGGTGCGCACAGTCCGGAAGCTTCCGTTTTTCACTTCCGTGTATCGTGGACTGTATTGCCAGTCTCTCCGGTCTGCGCTAATAGTAGCAACGGCTGGAAACGTACCTGTGCTTTACAAAAACGGCTGCATATTTATGTACCAGTAATAGGATGTCAGGGCTGAAAGGGTTAAAAAATAAGCGCGCTATTAGAATGTAATTTTACAGCAGCGTACATAAAACGTGTTTTTTAATGCCATGTCGCAACACGTTGTGACTGAATTTGCTTTCATAGTCGACACGATACATTCATGTGCAGTTGTTGATGTGGAGGATCTGTGGCTAATTAGAATTCAAATTTCTTAAACATATAATCTTCCACAGAAGTATCTGACGGAGATTTAAAATCTGTGCTTAAGTCTCAAGTTCAAATTGCTGGCTGCTTCTGAACTTGACATAATGGAGCTCTGACGATACATGACAGCATTAGAGAAATTGAGTCATCTTTAGAAATTACAGACATGAGACGCGACTTCTGGCTGCTGCAACAACAGGACCTTAAGTTGGCAATGGACACGAAGGTCATTTCCTCTGACAACTTAGCCCCTCAACATCGGCTCCTTGTCCTCAACATTCCAGATGAGGCAAAAGTTCATCTCCAGGCCTCGAACCACCGGATCCACACGGATCAAGTGGTTGAAGCTTCCTGAAGTCAAAGACTGACTTGTACAAGCTCTCGACGGCCTGAACGTAGACCCCGCCATGCAATCTGGGATGACCTCGCCAAGTCGATCCACAATGCGGCCACCGACATCCATGAAACAACGAAACCTGGAAGAAAATTAATCTAACGCGAAGTTAGATCGTGGTGGAACGATTCTGTCCAGCTGGAAAGCAGCATTCAAGAAGTGGTGCTTATCACACGCTGATGACAACTGGCACAAGTATCGTTCACTCCAATTGGTGGTGAAGGCAAAGTCTGAATATTACGTGAACCTTTACGATCAGCTGGATTTGCCCCCTCGGGCCAGCAAGGTGTTCTGCTTGGCCAAGACATGTCATTGAGTGACCCAAGACATTAGTAAATTTGGGAAGATCAAGTATCAGGACCGGGCGGCACGGTGGAGCAGTGGTAGTGCTGCTGCCTCGCAGTTAGGAGACCTGGGTTCACTTCCCAGGTCCACCCTGCGTGGAGTTTGCATGTTCTCCCCGTGTCTGCGTGGGTTTCCTCCGGACGCTCCAAAGACATCCAGGTTAGGTGGATTGGCGATTCTAAATTGGCCCTAGTGTGTGCTTGGTGTGTGGGTGTGTTTGTGTGTGTCCTACGGTGGGTTGGTTCCTGCCTTGTGCCCTGTGTTGGCTGGGATTGGCTCCAGCAGACCCCCCGTGACCCTGTGTTCGGATTCAGCGGGTTGGAAAATGGATGGATGGAAGTATCAGGACCACAAAATTCTCTCTCACCCACCTGCCATTCTCCGCCATTGGAGGGACTCCTTTGCCGAAATTAGCAACATCGAAATCCTGTGCCCAACAATTATCAGTGTGTCACCAGTCCCTGGACTGGTCTTGCTTATCAATGCGGCCAAAGTGCAGAATGCATCGAAGAAGATGAAGAACGGCAAGGCTTTGGACAACATCCTCGCCAAACTCTGAAAGCTTCTTGGTCGACTCACTCGCCTTACTCTTCAACCGCATCTTTGCTGAAGGCACAATCCCTGGAACCTGGAGAACAAGCAGGGCAGTGCCATATGGAATGGCACAGAGGTTTTGTATTTGGCCACATCCCATCACCCAATCTGCCTGCTTAGCCATGCCAAAAAGATATTTGAACGTTTTCTGGATGCCCATCTTTGCGCAGTTATCGAAAGTCATGCCGAAGCAGTGTGGATTCATCAAAAGCAGTGGCACAACAGATGGGATTCACGCCTCCTGTCTGCTGATCGAATGCCACCAACAGAAGTGTGCCACACTTGTTATGCTCTCATGGAGGCCTATGTCCAGTAGATCAAGATGTTCTATCTTGATGTCTCAAGCACTATTTGTTATCTGGTTGGCACTTCTCTGCCTTTCAAAATCAATGTTGGTGTCCACCAAGGATCAGCCCCGTCACTGCTCCTCTTCATGGTGTGCATGGATACCATCACAGCCGATATTCAGCACCCTCACCCCAGAACCTCTTGCACGTTGATGATGTATTTCTCGCCGACGTGGCTCACACAGGCCTTGAAGACCAAATGCAGCGGTGGGTGACCAAACTCGGCAACAACGGAATGTGCCTAAACCTTCAAAACACGGAGTATCTTGAGTGTGGTGAAGGCAAAAGGAGACAGATGTCTGGACCATGGAAGTCAATGGCCATGACATTAAGACCACCACGCAATTTAGCTACCTCGGCTTGATCCTCTCCTCAGACGGCGGACACTCTACCCAATGCTTGAACCCGCGTCAATGCTGCCTGGCTGAAATGAACGTGAAAACCTGTGAAGCGGTCGTTCTCGCAGTCGCCCTGCATGGATGTGAATGCTGCCCAGCGAACTTGAAACACACGCAGCTCCTGCACTCCATGGAAATAAAGATGCTGCGATGGTCGCTACGACTCACCCGACTTGACCACGTCATGAATGAGGTCGTCTGACGGATGAATCGCTGGAATGATGCGTGAGGCCAGGCTCCGACGGTATGGCCATTCCACCCGTAGCGCCAACGACTCAGTAGCGCAAATGGCTCCGTCTCTGCCAACGTGTTTGGCGACCACGAGGCCGACTGGATGGATCGAATTAAGGGCAACATGAAGGACGCCAAAGGTCGCCCCCGGCCGTGCCGGACAGCGGACCCTGCGCCGACGAGGGATAACCGCTACGACGAAGAAGAAGAAGAAAACTGACGTGAAGTTGTTTTTAGCGTAACTGAGCACAAGTTTAGTCACTGGAGCATAATGTGCCACAAAACCATCTTTCATACATTTACATACAAGTGAAGCTGTTTTTATTTTTTGACTTTTACGAACATCGCGTCACTTACCCGCTTCGTTTTCAAGCCGCCGTGACTGAGAGGCGCGCCAAGTCGCCGCGCAGCCGCAGAGATAGATGAGCGCAGGAGGGGGCGGAGACAAAATCAGACCGTTAGCGAATAACGAGATCGGCCGGTGCATTCTGGGACAGTAAGGGACGGCGATAAACGTGGGTATTGAATAAGTAAAGAATAGCATTACTACAGTATTGAATAAATAAAGAAAATCATTATTAGCGAAGTGATGTGAGAAGTTAAGCAGAACGACACCTTTTATTGGCTAACAAGAAAGATTACAATATGCAAGCTTTCGAGGCAATAAAGGCTAATTCTTCAAGGGCCTGAGTTGCCTCGAAAGCTTGCATATTGTAATCTTTCTTGTTAGCCAATAAAAGGCGTCGTTCTGCTTCTCACTACATTCATAATGGCTAACACGGTACAACACCCTAGTACTTAGCGAAATGAAGAAATAAACATCGAATTTTCCTTGTATGCTAATACTTGGGCTTCCAACCCCGCCCACAATGCCCCCCCAACCCTGATTCATCCCCACCTTTGCTTCTGCGGACATGGCTGCAGGTGTTTCGACGTTTAGTCGTTAGTACCAGTTGTAATATATATATATATATATATATATATATATATATATATATATATATATATATATATATATATATATTTGCAGTTGGGGATCTACAAAGGGAGAAAAAACGAATCACGTATCATAAAATAGTTTTATTCCTGAGCTTTCAACCCCTATCAGGGGTCTTCATCAGAGGATAATGCTTAGACTTACAAGAATCAAAGGCAATATATAGCAACACATTCACACGCATTGTAATACCAAGGAAACAAAAATTAATGAGAGACGCTATCTGTTTCAACTTTTCACCTCGAACGGATACTCAAAATCATTCATTAATCGGAGTCTACACAGCAGGCGCCAAAGGAATCAGCATACAAGCGACGTAAATCAGAACACCCACCCCACCTGGCATTCACTCCCATACCACCATAATGTGTCAGAAGGCACGGCACGCACCCTGACCAAGTGGGGCATCAAAATAGCACATAAACCCACCAACAATCTGCGCATGGTCCTGTTTAATGCTAAAAACAAGAAATCGACAGCAGAAACACGAAACGCAGTTTATAGTATTCCATGCAATTCTTGCTCAGCTGTATAAATAGGACAAACGTCAAAAAGAATTTCAACACGTGTACAGGAACATCGCAACGCCGTCAGAAGAAAGGACGCACTATCTTTGATATATGCACATACTACATCGACAGGACACACATTCAACTGGGACAACGTGAAAGTAAAATTTAAGGCCAGTACAAAAAGCGCCAGAGAGTTGGCCGAGTCTTGGCTATCAGATGAAAACGCCATCAACAGACACTTGGACATAAACCCAGCATATGCCAACTTAAGAAGGACATATGCACTTTAATTTAACGATAACCCCCCCCCCCCCCTTTTGATCATACGGACTTAGTCACCTCCACCCACCCCCCCCCCCCTGAATGTGTTGCTATATATTGCCTTTGATTCTTGTAAGTCTAAGCATTATCCTCTGATGAAGACCCCTGATAGGGGTTGAAAGCTCAGGAATAAAACTATTTTATGATACGTGATTCGTTTTTTCTCCCTTTGTGGATCCCCAACTGCAAATATGCAAACCGTATCACAGACCTTCTCTTCCATTCATATATATATATATATATATATATATATATATATATACATACATGGGGGCTTCGCTCACCTACCCCCGGCGTTTTGAACCCGTGCCCGCTGGGCAGCCACGTGTGAGGATGACGCACGTTTAATACGGAGCGTTCGCCCGTGTCACTCTGGGGCCCCCCATTGTTAACACGGAGCTCCGTCCGTACTATTATGCGGTGCATTATGGACTACTGTGGACCCCGTAGTGTTTCCCGTTTCAGTTTGTATCTCGGTCAGTGGAGCTTTTGTTTTTGAAGCTTTTGAATTCCGGTGCTCATTATCAGTAACTTGCTGTCCATGTGTTTGGCCCCCTCGTTTAACCTGTTTATGACGTCTTACTTTGCTTTCTACTCTGTCTTTCATTTCTGATCTCGCTTTATTCTGCTTTTGTTTCAATGACACCTGGTCCGTGGTGAATATATTTTCCCTTTTTCGAGTAATAATTTTCATTTGTTTGCGACACTATGATGTTTATCGTACAGTTAATAATGCTTTACTGTGTGAGGATGACGTATGTTTAATACGGAGCGTTCGCCCGTGTCACTCTGGGTCTCTCTACTGTTATTACGAAGCTCTTTCCGAACTATTATGCGGGGTTCTATTCAATAAGGGCGCGTACAAAAAGGCGACCTTCAAAAGGGCGACCTCAATTGGGCGCGGAGAATAAAAGCGCACATAAATAAAAGCGATCTTCTAAAGGGCGACCTCAATTGAGCGCCGAATAAATGCGCACGCAAATAAAGGAGCGCTTCAAAAGGATGACCTTCGGAGCGAATTAAATTAATTGTCCTTGATTATGCTAATAGACCGCATCTCGAATATCTACGTGGCATTGCACATAATCTACAGCTTCAAGTGTAACTTGCTTTCACCTTTTTATACATTCAGTCATTGCCTTAATCGAATTTTCTGTAATTTTGAAAACAACGAAATATAGAGAGCTTTAGAAATAGTTTGTTAGAAGTTCATGCATTAATTAATTGGATGTTTTAATATTCTTGCGTTCACCTTTTTATACGTTCAATCATTGCCTTTATCTAATAAATTTTCTGTAATTTTGTTGCGTTTGCATTTATTCGCCGCGCCCAATTGAGGTCGCCTTTATGTGCGCGCCCTTATTGACGGATACCATTATGCGGTGCGTTGTGTTTCCCGTTTCACTTCGTATCTCGTTTAGTCGAGCTCTTTCTTTTTGGAGCAGTGTCTGCCTGGTCTGCGGCATTTCAGACGCACGTTGTAGGCGCCTGCGTTCATTAATTATATCCAGGCAGGCGCGTGTTTGTATCTCGGTCACTCGAGCTGTGTCGTGTTGAATCCGTGCCTGCTTTGCCTAAGCAGTTTGAGACGCGCGTTGTAGGCGTCCACGTTCATTAGATCTGTCCACGCGGGCTCGGTGTCGAAGCTGTGTTAGTTGTTGAGCTGTTTGGTTTTGGAGCGGAGACAGTTTTGCTTCCGCGTGTCCGTACCATCTCGGGTTTGATGTATGAACCTTTGTGGACTCTGAAGTGTGTCCCGTTTCACTCTGGGGCGGGGCGTTGACTCCTCTTGTTTTACTACGTCTCCTCCTGCGCCTTCACCACGCATTAGTGCCACTCACAATATGGCGGCGACGCCTGCGCCTTCCGTATTATGTCGGTTTTTACCATGCTGTGTAGGCGCTTTTGCCTTTTGTACTTTACCGCGCCTTCCGACGCACGATGTAGGCGCCTGCACCTTCCGGGTCCGCCTCCGCTGTGTGGTGTGGACGTTTAACTGTCGTTGTTTCTGTCTTTATATTCTGTATCTCGGTGTGCATGTGTTTCGTGCCTAGGTTTCTTTGAAGCTGTTGCATTCCAGGTTTCATCATCTGTAACCCGCTCTCAATGTGTTTGTCTCCGTTCTTTAATCCCTTTATAAAGTTTTACTTTGTTTCCTACTCTGTGTTTAATTTCTGACCTCGCTTTATCCTGCTTGCGGCATGTCAGACGGTTCGTAGTCTCTCTCGTTTTACTCTGGGCAGGGGGGCTTTGTTCTGTAACCTGCTCTGCATGTGTGTGTCCCTGTTCTTTAACCTCTTTATGAGGTTTTACTTTGTTTCCTCCCCTCCTTTAACCGCCACCTTATCGTGGTGGAGGGGTTTGCGTGTCCCAATGATCCTAGGAGTTCTGTTGTCCGGAGCTTTATGCCCCTGGTAGGGCCACCCAAGGCAAACTGGTCCTAGGTGAGGGATGAGACAAAGAGCGGTTAAACAAACCTCCTATGAAGAAAAACAATTTTGGACGGCGTTTTCCCTCGCCCGGACGCGGGTCACCGGGGCCCCACTCTGGAGCCAGGCCTGGAGGTGGGGCTCGAAGGCGAGCGCCTGGTGGCCAGGCCTGCACCCATGGGGCTCGGCCGGGCACAGCCCGAAGAGGCAACGTGGGTCCCCCTTCCCATGGGCTCACCACCTATGGGAGGGGCCAAGGAGGTCGGGTGCAGTGTGAGTTGGGTGGTGGCCGAAGGCGGGGACCTTGGCGGTCCGATCCTCGGCTACAGAAGCTGGCTCTTGGGACGTGGAATGTCACCTCTCTGAAGGGGAAGGAGCCTGAGCTAGTGCGCGAAGTTGAGAGGTTCCGGCTAGATATAGTCGGACTCACCTCGACGCACAGCTTGGACTCTGGAACCAATCTCCTTGAGAGGGGCTGGACTCTCTACCACTCTGGAGTTGCCCCCGGTGAGAGGCGCCGAGCGGGTGTGGGTATACTTATTGCCCCCCAACTTGGAGCCTGTACATTGGGGTTTACCCCAGTGGACGAGAGGGTAGCCTCCCTTCGCCTTCGGGTGGGGGGACGGGTCCTAACTGTTGTTTGTGCGTATGCGCCGAACAGCAGTTCGGAGTACCCACCCTTTTTGGAGTCCCTGGAGGGGGTGCTAGAGGGCATACCTTCTGGGGACTCCCTCGTTCTGCTGGGAGACTTCAATGCTCACGTGGGCAATGACAGTGAGACCTGGAAAGGTGTGATTGGGAGGAATGGCCCCCCCGATCTGAACCCGAGCGGTGTTTTGTTATTGGACTTCTGTGCTCGTCACAGATTGTCCATAACGAACACCATGTTCAAGCATAGGGGTGTTCATATGTGCACTTGGCACCAGGACACCCTAGGCCTCAGTTCGATGATCGACTTTGTGGTCGTGTCGTCGGACTTGCGGCCACATGTCTTGGACACTCGGGTGAAGAGAGGGGCGGAGCTGTCAACTGATCACCACCTGGTGGTGAGTTGGCTTCTATGGTGGGGGAGGATGCCGGTCAGGCGTGGTAGGCCCAAACGCGTTGTGAGGGTCTGCTGGGAACGTCTGGCAGAGCCCCCTGTCAGAAGTAGCTTCAACTCCCACCTCCGGCAGAACTTCGACCACATCCCGAGGGAGGTGGGGGACATTGAGTCCGAATGGGCCATGTTCCGTGCCTCTATTGTTGAGGCAGCTGACCGGAGCTGTGGCCGTAAGGTGGTCGGTGCCTGTCGTGGCGGCAATCCTCGAACCCGTTGGTGGACACTGGCGGTGAAGGATGCTGTCAAGCTGAAGAAGGAGTCCTACAGGACCCTTTTGTCCTGTGGGACCCCGGAGGCAGCTGATAGGTACCGGCAGGCCAAGTGGAATGTGGCTTTGGTGGTTGCTGAGGCAAAAACTCGGGCATGGGAGGAGTTTGGGGAGGCCATGGAGAATGACTTTCGGACGGCTTCGAGGAGATTCTGGTCCACCATTCGGCGTCTCAGGAAGGGGAAGCAGTGCAGTGTCAACACTGTATATGGTGGGGATGGTGCGCTGCTGACCTCGACTCGGGACGTTGTGGGTCGGTGGGGGGAATACTTCGAAGACCTCCTCAATCCCATTAACATGCCTTCGAATGAGGAAGCAGAGCCTGGGGACTCAGAGGTGGGCTCCCCCATCTCTGGGACTGAGGTCACCGAGGTGGTCAAAAAACTCCTTGGTGGCAGGGCCCCGGGGGTGGATGAGATACGCCCGAAGTTCCTCAAGGCTCTGGATGTTGTAGGACTGTCTTGGCTGACACGCCTCTGCAACATCGCATGGACATCAGGGACAGTGCCTCTGGATTGGCAGACCGGGGTGGTGGTCCCCCTCTTTAAGAAGGGGGATCGGAGGGTGTGTTCCAACTACAGAGGGATCACACTCCTCAGCCTCCCTGGAAAAGTCTATTCAGGGGTCCTGGAGAGGAGGGTCCGTCGGATAGTCGAGCCTCGGATTCAGGAGGAACAGTGTGGTTTTCGTCCTGGTCGTGGAACAGTGGACCAGCTCTATACCCTTAGCAGGGTCCTGGAGGGTGCATGGGAGTTTGCCCAACCAGTCTACATGTGTTTTGTGGACTTAGAAAAGGCATTCGACCGTGTCCCTCGGGGAATCCTGTGGGGGGTACTCCGAGAGTATGGGGTACCAGCCCCCCTGATAAGGGCTGTTCGGTCCCTGTACGATCGGTGCCAGAGCTTGGTCCGCATTGCCGGCAGTAAGTCGAACCTGTTTCCAGTGAGAGTTGGACTCCGCCAGGGCTGCCCTTTGTCACCGATTCTGTTCATAACTTTTATGGACAGAATTTCCAGGCGCAGCCAGGGTGTTGAGGGGGTCCGGTTTGGTGGACTCAGGATTGGGTCACTGCTTTTTGCAGATGATGTTGTCCTGTTTGCTTCATCAGGCTGTGATCTTCAGCTCTCTCTGGATCGGTTCGCAGCTGAGTGTGAAGCGGCTGGGATGAGAATCAGCACCTCCAAATCCGAGACCATGGTCCTCAGCCGGAAAAGGGTGGAGTGCCCTCTCAGGATTGGTAGCGAGATCCTGCCCCAAGTGGAGGAGTTCAAGTATCTCGGGGTCTTGTTCACGAGTGAGGGAAGAATGGAGTGTGAGATCGACAGGCGGATCGGTGCGGCATCCGCAGTAATGCGGGCGCTGCATCGGTCTGTCGTGGTGAAAAAGGAGCTGAGCTGCAAGGCGAAGCTCTCAATTTACCAGTCGATCTATGTTCCTACCCTCACCTATGGTCATGAGCTATGGGTAGTGACCGAAAGAACGAGATCGCGAATACAAGCGGCTGAAATGAGTTTCCTCCGCAGGGTGTCTGGGCTTTCCCTTAAAGATAGGGTGAGAAGCTCAGTCATCCTGGAGGTGCTCAGAGTAGAGCCGCTGCTCCTCCGCATCGAGAGGAGTCAGATGAGGTGGCTTGGGCATCTGATCAGGATGCCTCCTGGACGCCTCCCTGGTGAGGTGTTCCGGGCACGTCCAACCGGGAGGAGGCCCCGGGGAAGACCCAGGACATGCTGGAGGGACTATGTCTCTCGACTGGCCTGGGAACGCCTTGGGATTCTCCCGGAAGAGCTAGAAGAAGTGGCCGGGGAGAGGGAAGTCTGGGCATCTCTGCTCAAGCTGCTGCCCCCACGACCCGACCTCGGATAAGCGGGAGACAATGGATGGATGGATGGACTTTGTTTCCTACTCTGATGGTTCGTAGTCTCTCCCGTTTCACTGGGGGGGGGCTTTGTGTGGCACTTGCGCACTAGGTCTTTTGCGTCCACGGGCAGGTCCCTGCGTCCATATCCGGTTTACCATTCTCGTTTAGTAATATGGATATTCTGCCAAATTATTGGGGCTCGTCAGGTGTGCGCACCTTTGCATCCCCTTGCGGGGACTTTCCCTTGGTAAGTAACCACCCAGATAATCAGGTTACGACTCAGACCTAAGAATATACATACTGTACATACTAGCTGAAGTGACGTCTCTCAGGGTAAAACGGTAAACTAATAGCTGAAGTCACACAGAATGTTTGTCAGTTTTTTTACAAAATTTACAAGAGCGATTTACATTTTGAGCGTGAATGATGCCCTTGGTGGGTGTTTTGCGGTGGATCCAAATTAATAAATAAATGTCTTTTTTCCTGAACATTCACGTGGATGAGTCTTTTCCCTATGCCAGCGTTTCTCAACCTTTAAGTATTTGCGACCCGAGTTTTCATAACAGTTTTAATCGCGCTCCCCTAACGTTTTTTTTTGAAAGGAGCCCAATAATACCAACGTGTTCTTTTTTAATTAATGATATATCATAGATCATTGGTTCTCAAACTGTGGGGCGCGCGAAGTAACAAAAACGGGGGCGCGAATGTTGCCATATGTGGCGTAATTTCGCTATTCGTAGGAAAATTTTGAACTTGTATCGGCGTATCGGCAGCAAAAAATATAGGAATACATTTTACTAGGGTTTCAAAAAAACGTTAGGGGGCGCGATTAAAACTGTTATGAAAACACGCTGGCATAGATACATATTATACCTACTTAACTTTTATCGACATTTATCTAACTCTATATTTATTTTTCTAGTATCAGAATGCAGTTTAAGTTCATTTGTTTTGGTTTCAATAGATGTATTTTTCATATTTTCGATTCTTGTATTCTTTTTTTCACATCTTCGCGCCCCCCTTTTTGTTACTTCGCACCCCCCTAGGGGGTCCCGCCCCACAGTTTGAGAACCACTGCCCTATGGCTTCGTTATATGGAGCCACCTTGGCACGTTTCTTTTTAAGCGTGGCACGTAACGTGTCTGCCCAAGTTCATGGCACGTTGCCGGCTCACTGACAGGAGTGCAGAAATCGTCAGGGAGTTTGTGTACAAACACATTGTTTTGATCAAAGTGATGTTTTGATAATCCTAATAATACTGAGCTAAAACTATTTGGAACAACATAAATGTGTGAAAAGCCGTTCATTTAAAAACGTATATTTACTAAGTACATTTCGAATACAGAAGTGGCCGGTAGCGCACTGGCAGCACAGCCGCCTCAGAATGAAGAGAGCAGGTTTGGCAACCCGCAATGGACATGCGATGCCATGGCTATATTATGGCAAGGGTTTACTAGGACAGTAGCCCAGGGCCTCCAGAAAGGCGTTATTTGTTTGTTTGTTTGTTTTTTAGCAGCAAATTTGCTAGGCTTATGTCCTGAAAATTCTCCATGCGATCCGCTTTGGCAATCTGTTTCCCCCCCCAGCACCGCAGGATGCTTTGCCACGTTACATTATTGCTCCTGGTTACTTAAACATGTTAAACGCCGCAGTTGACTTTATTCCTCTTCATTAGTGACGGGAGGATGAAGCACCATGAAGCTTTTCACGTTTCTTCCTATTTGTGCCAGAAAAAAGATCCGAAATTTTGAAAATAGCGACATCTGGTGGCGAACAGAAATCATAGCAGCCACGACAGCACTTGGCGCTCCTCGCGCTTATTGAACGCACAGTCACAATTGGACAGGTGCGGTGATAAGACTTGAAGCCCAAGAACAATCTGTGTGTTCATTCTGATCTTATGAAAATAATGATGTCATTTGTTGTAATTATGAGCATCGTAGCACCGCACCAGTGCTCACCTGCACCAAGTGCCAATGTCTTCTCCCACTTCACATTATGGCTCTTTTGGGTATCGCTAGCTGCCGCCGCATGAGCTGGAATCCTTTTTAAGACGTTGGCAAGTTTCCCGTTTTTATCAGCTCCCTTGCAGCTGGCAACAAACTGCTCATTTGTTGGATGGAATGCCAGTTACTACTGCTGGCGACTCATGCCCAGGCTGATGCCGCTGGACAGCGCGGTTACTATAGCGACGTAAACAACAGAAATGCGACCCGCTACGGAACATAGAAGCCAGCATTGATACAGAATTATGTGACAGCTTTATCACGTCAGGAGGGGATTTTAGCTTTGAGGCAATAAGTAAGATTATAACTTTTCCATCCGTGTTTGGGGCAAAGAGAATCATAACGTGATTTAGTGAATGTGCTTGTGGTAACTGGGCACACATAAGATAGTTTAGAAAATGTGCCCACAGTAGGCAGAACTTAGAAGTTCCAGTACAGAAGAACTGTATAGTATGGAATTTACTTTATTGCCGGATAACGGATCCCACATTCCTGGACTCCAACTTTAATTCAGTATCTTGTGTGTGTGTGTGTGCGTGCGCGTGTGTGTGTGCGCGCGTGCGCGTGTGTGTGTGTGCAGGATACGCGCGGTAGTTTCACCGCTCCGTTCACAGCATGTGGGACAGGCAGCGCAAAAACCTCGAGGCCGGCCGGCGCTGCCTTGTCGAAATAAACTACCCATCAAATATGTCCACGTTTCAAAGTGAAAACGTCCAAATGAACATACTGTACCTCACATTTTTATGGTAGGGGAGACTGGGGACGGTTGCAACACTTTTTGCATTCCCCTCATTTACTCAGAGACTGTTCGGACTACACCAGCCAAATTTGTATACTATAAACTTACATCTGTCTGCTAATTACCCATAGTACTTGCAGTTAATTATATTTTACATATCCTGCACAATATTAATTTGAACTGAAGAAGTCAGATGTTGCAACTGTCCCCAACATTGGGGACGGTTGCAACACATATAAGGGACGGTTGCAACATCCATCCATCCATCCATTTTCCAACCCGCTGAATCCAAACACAGGGTCACGGGGGTCTGCTGGAGCCAATCCCAGCCAGCACATGGCACAAGGCAGGAAACAATCCTGGGCAGGGTGCCAACCCACCACAGGACACACACAAACACACCCACACACCAAGCACACACTAGGGCCAATTTAGAATCGTCAATCCACCTAACCTGCATGTCTTTGGACTGTGGGAGGAAACTGGAGCGCCCGGAGGAAACCCACGCAGACACGGGGAGAACATGCAAACTCCACGCAGGGAGGACCCGGGAATCGAACCCAGGTCCCCAGGTCTCCCAACTGCGAGGCAGCAGCGCTACCCACTGTGCCACCGTGCCGCCCGGTTGCAACATGTATTAAATTTCAATAATTAACCTTTGCTTTTTCTCTGAACTTGCATAGTACTGTGTAAATCTACAATTATACAATAATATTAAAGTAGATTTTTATTCATATTGAAAGTTCTGTATTTTTATGTCACACTGGATTTTTTAAAAATGCATTTATTGTCCAAACATGGATCTGCTTTAAAACAAGTCAAAAAATATTGAATACAAAGTGAATTTAAAGTCACCCCAACAATTCTACTGGCTCTCAGGATAAATCTGCCAGTTACTAGAACAATTATAATATAATTCTTACTAATTAACAATATTTAAACATACATTTATTGTACAATATTGAGAATATCAAATACAACCCAAATAAAGTTGCACAGATATTCCTAAACAGTGGCTAATCGCCCCTCATATAAAGTATCCCAAATCTATACTGACTAACAGTAGAAATCTGCCAGTTAGCAGAACAATTTTGGGAACTGGCTTCCAGTGAACCTTTCTACAAACAACAAGAACAAAATAATGCAACTCTTTTAGTCAGATTCACAGTTGTGGGTATGGAGTTACCAAGTGCATTGATTGTACAAGCTAGTGTGACAAGTGGGCCTCTTTCTGCTGAGGTAGCTGCACCAGCTTGCCTGTCACCACGTCTTGCCACAACCCTGTCGGGAGTTTGAACAGTTGTTATCCCAGTTTCATCCATGTTCCATATGTTTTGTGACTGAAACTTGTGTTTGTCCAAAACCTGGCTTAAATTGTTAAAAAAAAAATTGTAAACATTTGTTTCATTAAAACTGGTTGCCCTCGAAAGGCTTGTGGCTTGAGGACGTCTTATTGAGAGAGTTGGGTGCCATTTTAATAAACCATTAAACCAGTCAACACCAGCCATACAGGCCTCATTCCACCGTGAGGGAAAGTTGCACTTATAGTGAGAGGCGAGTTGAAAATGCAAGCCTACAAACCTGAAATAAAATGTTATAAAATGTACAGTGGTGTGAAAAACTATTTGCCCCCTTCCTGATTTCTTATTCTTTTGCATGTTTGTCACACAAAATGTTTCTGATCATCAAACACATTTAACCATTAGTCAAATATAACACAAGTAAACACAAAATGCAGTTTGTAAATGGTGGTTTTTATTATTTAGGGAGAAAAAAAATCCAAACCTACATGGCCCTGTGTGAAAAAGTAATTGCCCCCCTGAACCTAATAACTGGTTGGGCCACCCTTAGCAGCAATAACTGCAATCAAGCGTTTGCGATAACTTGCAATGAGTCTTTTACAGCGCTCTGGAGGAATTTTGGCCCACTCATCTTTGCAAAATTGTTGTAATTCAGCTTTATTTGAGGGTTTTCTAGCATGAACCGCCTTTTTAAGGTCATGCCATAGCATCTCAATTGGATTCAGGTCAGGACTTTGACTAGGCCAGTCCAAAGTCTTCATTTTGTTTTTCTTCAGCCATTCAGAGGTGGATTTGCTGGTGTGTTTTGGGTCATTGTCCTGTTGCAGCACCCAAGATCGCTTCAGCTTGAGTTGACGAACAGATGGCCGGACATTCTCCTTCAGGATTTTTTGGTAGACAGTAGAATTCATGGTTCCATCTATCACAGCAAGCCTTCCAGGTCCTGAAGCAGCAAAACAACCCCAGACCATCACACTACCACCACCATATTTTACTGTTGGTATGATGTTCTTTTTCTGAAATGCTGTGTTCCTTTTACGCCAGATGTAACGGGACATTTGCCTTCCAAAAAGTTCAACTTTTGACTCATCAGTCCACAAGGTATTTTCCCAAAAGTCTTGGCAATCATTGAGATGTTTCTTAGCAAAATTGAGACAAGCCCTAATGTTCTTTTTGCTTAACAGTGGTTTGCGTCTTGGAAATCTGCCATGCAGGCCGTTTTTGCCCAGTCTCTTTCTTATGGTGGAGTCGTGAACACTGACCTTAATTGAGGCAAGTGTGGCCTGCAGTTCTTTAGACGTTGTCCTGGGGTCTTTTGTGACCTGTCGGATGAGTCGTCTCTGCGCTCTTGGGGTAATTTTGGTCGGCCGGCCACTCCTGGGAAGGTTCACCACTGTTCCATGTTTTTGCCATTTGTGGATAATGGCTCTCACTGTGGTTCGCTGGAGTCCCAAAGCTTTAGAAATGGCTTTATAACCTTTACCAGACTGATAGATCTCAATTACTTCTGTTCTCATTTGTTCCTGAATTTCTTTGGATCTTGGCATGATGTCTAGCTTTTGAGGTGCTTTTGGTCTACTTCTCTGTGTCAGGCAGCTCCTATTTAAGTGATTTCTTGATTGAAACAGGTGTGGCAGTAATCAGGCCTGGGGGTGGCTACGGAAATTGAACTCAGGTGTGATACACCACAGTTAGGTTATTTTTTAACAAGGGGGCAATTACTTTTTCACACAGGGCCATGTAGGTTTGGATTTTTTTTCTCCCTAAATAATAAACACCATCATTTAAAAACTGCATTTTGTGTTTACTTGTGTTATATTTGACTAATGGTTAAATGTGTTTGATGATCAGAAACATTTTGTGTGACAAACATGCAAAAGAATAAGAAATCAGGAAGGGGGCAAATAGTTTTTCACACCACTATAGATAGTTTTTATTATCTTTCACTTTTTACCGATATTACCCTAACCCTCTCACTTACCTCTTTAGGACTTAACCCATAATCTAAGTCTGCTGCCCTTTGTAAATACTGTTTTAGACTCCTCTCTTGGTCTTCTGAGAAGACTCTTCTGATGGTCCAGTGCCCTGCACGTGGTAACTTATCTGATCCCTCACTTGCAAGCTTCTCTCTTTTCTTATGGAATTGAAATAAGGGGGTATGACAGATGGAAAAGTCCTTGGCGACTGCCCTGACTGTCCTGCCCTCATTCCTAATTACGTTTGAAGGTTGTTCCAAAATTTCGAGGGGAACCCCTCTGTTAGTAACTCTTCCTCACTCCTCTTGGCATACTGGAAAAAACAGATTATTTCTATTTTTAGATCCATAAACTACAGTTAAGCTGTATAGCAGAATACTTCGGACTTAAACTGAAAAAAATGTGCTGATTCTGAACTAAAAATGTTAAAACGTAATGATATGTAGTCTATTTCAATATGGCTGGTTGGCTTGGGGACGGTTGCAACAAGTTGTTGCAACCGTCCCTGACCTGCCAGCCATGACAGAACACCATGTGCTAGCTATTCAAAGAGTCAGGGAAACATGCTAACAATACTTTTTAAAAGTCAACACCACAATGATTTGAACTAGATATGTTTTGATTAATTAAAATAAAAGCTATGGACAGTAAGTCAAAAAAACAACTTGCAAAAAAAATTACTTTCATACCTTCAAAACAGTTATTTTTCAATAAATGCAGCAGCAGCAGATGATGAAACTGTATAGTTTCTCTCTGGTGGAGAGAGGGCCTAACTGAGCATGTGCAGTATGAGTATCGTCACTCTAGCATGTTTCGAATTGGAGAAATAAGACTTGTTGCAACCGTCCCCAGTCTCCCCTATTACTCACCATCAGCACAATTTTTTTGTCTAAGGCTGCACATACCAACCATGTTTGGCTTACATTCACAACAATCGTGGACAAAAAAAAAAAATTAATAATCATAAAATAACAAGATTAAGATAGGAAAGACACTGGACTGAGGCACTGGGTACGTTTGCTGCTAATGGCTTAAACGGCAAATACTAACTTTAGCAGGGTCTGTTTTAATTCATCTTAAACTGAAGGGGGCTGGTGAGCTACCCAGGTGTTCCAATCACTTAAATGGCCTCCGGTGTATAACATCGAGCCCCTCGGCATGCAGACGGCTTCTACGGTCATTTGTGACAGAATGGGTCGCTCTCAGGAGGAGCTCAGTGAATTCAAGTGTGGGCTCTTGTTCAGAAAGCGGACGCCCCTTGTTTTTAAGATTATGGACCCTTACACTATTTTAAGATTAGGGACCCTGGTGTACCTGGCCTTAACCCCACGAACCTTAAGTTCACGGTTTGTAGCAGGGGTAGGCCAGTCTAAAACAAACAACAAGAAGCAGATGGCGTCTGCTTTCTAAACAAGACCCCAAATATGGTACCGTGATGCCACCTGTGCAATAAATCCATTCGTGAAATTTCCTCGCTACTAAATATTCCATGTGGTATTCTAACAAAGTGGAAGCAACTGGGAACAACAGCAACTCCGCCACAAAGTGGTAGGCTGCGTCAAATCACAGAGCGGGCACAGCGCATGCTGAGGTGTGCAGAAGTCGCCAGCTTTCTTCAGAGTCGATAGCTACAGATGTTCAAAAGCTCAAGAACAGTGCAGCGTAGAGAGAGAGCTTCATGGAATGGGTCTCCACGGCCGAGCAGCTGCAGCCAAGCCTGATGTCACCAAGTGCAATGTAAAGCAGTGGCTGCAGTGGTGTAAAGCCCACCACCCACCACTGGACTCTCGAGAGCAATGCAGACGTGTCCTCTGGAGTGACGAATCACACAATCTGATGGATGAGACTGGCCAGAAGAACAGGACTCGCCTGACTGCATTGTGCCAAGTGGAATGTTTGGATTTTGGTGTCAGGCTGGGCCTGGCTCCTTAGTTCCAGTTAATGCTTCAGCATACGAAGCCATTTTGGACAATTTCTTGCTCCCAACTTTGTGGGAACAGTCTGGGGATGGCAACATGACTGCAGAGGCACCAGTGCACAAAGGAAAGTCTGTAAGAAATGGAGGAGCAAGTTTAGTGCGGCTGCACAGAGAGAGCCCTGACCTCAACGTGACAGACCACCTTTGGGATGAAATGGAGTGGAGACTGCGAGCGAGCCAGGCCTTCTCATCTAACATCAGCGCCTGACCTCACAAAGGCTCTCCTGGTCACAAATTCACATCAACACACTCACCTACACCTTTGGAGAGCCTTCCTAGAAGAGCTGAAGCTGTTAGAGCTACAAAGTGTGGGCTGACCCCATATTAAAGAATATGTAATAAGAATGGGATGTCAGTAAAGTTCATGTGTGTGTAAAGGCAGGTGTCCCAATACTTTTGGCAATAGAATGTACTTTATAAATACACATATACCGTAGTTAGTAGAAGGGTAGTGTCCTTCTACACAATATCATAAGGTCAGATGGCCCGGAGGACAGAAAAAAAAATCCAATTAAGCTAGGAAAAAAAGAAAATCTGCAGGTGTTCAAAAGACCACCCAGACAGCCCCCACTGGGCTTTCTACCTAACATATGCTGTATGTCCTTAAGTCGGTCCTCATGGTTTCTAGGCTTCATCTGTGAGGATTCGATGCAGAGGGTCTCATGGACAGCTGGGACCCTCACTTTCAATCCAGCATCACAGAGGGCAGTGCAAAACGACACCATAGAAAGGAACCGGAAAAGAAAGCAGAAAAAAGTAGAGATTAGTAAAGATTACAAATCCCTGAACAGCCTGATAATTCTATGTGCCTATATAGTCTACTAGGGGGGTTCGCCCCCTGCTTGCCACGGCCCGCGCTTTGTGCCAGCCACTTCGTGTCTCTGCCGCTCGCAGTGTGAAGAGGGGGGCTGAACGCACCCCTAGGAGACGCGGACGCTCCTCTGAAACCCCCTCTTGAACCGGGCAGCAGAGGAAGTTTCATTAGAAACATCAGCATACGATAGGGAGAGTCCTCCACAGCCAACAGAGAGAAGGAGGCCAGACACAAACCGAGGCTGTGGACAAGTGGGAGAAGAATCTGTCTGACAGACAACTCACCCAAGCAGAGACAGACATCCTCGCTAAAGGGTTAAACTTTGTGGTCACACCGAAACAAATCCCGCTAGTGGACGTGATCACAGCTACAGAGTCAGCAATCAGAAACAACAACATGGAAGATGTGGAAGTGGAGATAGATAGATAGATATGAAAGGCACTATATGATAGACAGATAGATAGATGTGAAAGGCACTAAATAATAGATAGATAGATAGATAGGAAAGGCACTATATAATAGACAGATAGATAGATGTGAAAGGCACTAAATAATAGATAGATAGATAGATAGATAGATAGATAGATAGATAGATAGATAGGAAAGGCACTATATAATAGACAGATAGATAGATATGAAAGGCACTATATGATAGATAGATAGATAGATAGATAGATAGATAGATAGATAGATAGATATGAAAGGCACTATATGATAGATAGATAGGAAAGGCACTATATGATAGATAGATAGATAAATAGATAGATAGATAGATAGATGAAAGGCACTATATGATAGATAGATAGATAGATAGATAGATAGATAGATAGATAGATAGATAGATAGATAGATAGATAGATAGATAGGAAAGGCACTATATGATAGATAGATAGATAGATAGATAGATAGATAGATAGATAGATAGATGAAAGGCACTATGATAGATAGATAGATAGATAGATAGATAGATAGATAGATAGATAGATAGATAGATAGATAGATAGATAGGAAAGGCACTATATGATAGATAGATAGATAAATATAGATAGATAGATGAAAGGCACTATATGATAGATAGATAGATAGATAGATAGATAGATAGATAGATAGATAGATAGATAGATAGATAGGAAAGGCACTATATGATAGATAGATAGATAGATAGATAGATAGATAGATAGATAGATAGATAGATAGATAGATAGATAGATGAAAGGCACTATATGATAGATAGATAGATAGATAGATAGATAGATAGATAGATAGATAGATAGATAGATAGATAGATGAAAGGCACTATATGATAGATAGATAGATAGATAGATAGATAGATAGATAGATAGATAGATAGATAGATAGATAGATAGATAGATAGATAGATAGATAGATACTTTATTAAGATGGAGAAGACAGGAAGATATGGAAGAAGATGATCTGCTGTGGCAACCCCTAATGGGAGCAGCCAGAAGAAGAAGAACAAGACACTGACACCTTTATATTGTATCAAAGTGTCACATCTTCAGTGTTGTCCCTTGAAAAGATCTAATAAAATATTTACAACAATATGAGAGGTGTACTCAGTTTTGTGAGATACTGTACAAATACATGTTGCTGTCACTGCTGCATAGCCACAGACCAGTCAGATTGCCCATGCTGACCCCCTGTCCACCACCAAAAGTACCTACAATGTGCATCAGAACTGGACCACAAGGCAGTGCCAGGAGGTGGGCTGGTTTGATGAATCTCATTTTCTTTTAGATCACGCGGACCGTCGGGTCAGTGTGTGTTGTTTACCTGGTGGAGAGATGGCAGCAGAATGCATTGTGGGAAAGAGTTAGTGTGATGCTGAAAACACATTACTTTAACATGGCCTTCTCATAACTTCACCGTAATTTAATCCTGATACTCTGTATATCCAATTCATTATAATAACTATTCATGGTGGCTCTAAAATCTGTACTAACCCCTACTCTCTCTTCTGTTTCCTTTTCCGGTGTCCTTTTGGTGGTGGCTTGCACCGCCACCATCTACCCAAAACACCATGATGTTCCAACAATGATGGATGGATTAAAAGCCAGAAGTCTGTATGACCATCAGCATCAAGTGACTCCGTGAGAACCCTAACTACAAAGAGGACTATTTCATTTATGTTAGGTAGAATGTCCAGAGGGGACTGGGTGGTCTCGTGGCCTGGAACCCCTACAGATTTTATTTTTTTTCTCCAGCCGTCTGGAGCTTTTTTTTGTTTTTTCTGTCCCCCCTGGCCATCGGACCTTACTCCTTTCTATGTTAACTAATGTTGTCTTATTTTAATTTCTTATTTTGTCTTTTATTTTTCTTTTCTTCATTATGTAAAGCACTTTGAGCTACTTTTTGTATGAAAATGTGCTATAGAAATAAATGTTGTTGTTGTTGTTGATGCTCTGGCCAATGGCCTACTGGGAATCCTTCTGTCCTGGCATTCATGTGAATGTTACTTTGGCACGTGCCACCCACCTAGGTTGGTTGGGAGCACACGCTGATAACGCCACCCACCACACGACGAACCACCAGGGTGACAACCTACAGGTAACAATAATAATTCTTTCCTTTTATATAGCGCTCTTCTCACTGCTCAAAGTGCTTTATGTAGTGAGTGGGGAGCCACTTCAGCCACCACCAGTGTGCAGCACCCACCTGGATGATGCGACGGCAGCCATTTTTGTGCCAGTACACTCATCACACATGAGCTGTTAGGTGGTGAGAAAGAGAGACAATTAGACAGAGGGAACGATTAGGGGGTCAGAATGACCAGGCCATGGTGGACATCAGGTGGACACTTGACTCTTTACAAAGGATGCCCTGGGGTCTTTAATGACCACAGAGAGTCATGTCACAGAGAGGATGGCACCATTTTTACAACACTGGGGGCATTGGATTCACATTCATACCACGGGGTAAGTGCCCCCTGCAGGCCTCACCAACACCTCTTCCAGCAGCACCCCAAGCTTATCTTAGGTGGTCTCCCATCCAAGTACTGGGCGGGCTTGAACAGGCTTACCTTCAGGTGGATGACATTTTCTGAAGTGCTGGTAGCACGGCCGCTGCAGACCACATACACCCCTTCATGGCAGCGGTATTACCTGATAGCAGTGCCCTCATTCAGCCTTGCCACACTGCCAGAATTGTTCAGGAATGGTTTGAAGAACATGACAAGCAGTTCAAATTGTTGACATGTCCTCCAGATTGCCTGGGTCTCAACCCATGGAGGCCTATGGTTGTGAGACATGGACGCTATATAGTGACCTGAGATGAAGACTGAGCACCGCTGGTTTGACTTTGAGTCGCTCACAGAGTCCTGAAAGAGGCACATGACCTGCATTGTCAGGGAGCGTCAGTTACGGCACTCCGGCCATGTGGCGTGATTACCCGAGGGTGATCCAGCTCGTAGGACCCTCATTGTTGAGGACCTGAGCGGCTGGACAAGACCAAGGGGTCACCCACGTAACACCTGGCTGCAGCAGGTAGAGAGTTATTTCTAGAGGGTGGGAGTGGACCGCGTGTCTGCTAATCGGGATCCTGAGCTGTTTCGACGTGTGGTGGTACCAGTGCACTGCTGCCCAACCTGACCTGACCCTGGAGGTGATCCAGCAGACCTCATTATTCTTTGGTATTCTCACCCTAATGCTGTCAATCCTCATTGCTTTGTTATTTTGATTAGTATTTTCTGCTTGGAGGCTGATCCAGAAGACCTGATTAATTTTTTGTTGATTATCTTAAGGCTGATCCAGTACAATACAATACAATAAAATTCATCCATCCATTATCCAACCCACTATATCCTAACTACAGGGTCACGGGGGTCTGCTGGAGCCAATCCCAGCCGACACAGGGCGCAAGGCAAGCAACAAACCCCGGGCAGGGCGCGCACACACACACACACACCAGGGACAATGTGTCTTTGGACTGTGGGAGGAAACCCACGAAGAAGTTTGTAGTGCACGGTGCAATGTGTACATCTCTGTGATATGCCATTTGGTACGGGATTCATTAAATCAGTGTGAATGTTTGTGATGCACCATGTGTTGGAGTGACAAGTGCAATTTATATGCCTCTGTTATATGCCATTTGGTATGGGATTTGTAAAAGCGGTGTTAGTTTGTGATGCACCGTCTGTTGAAATGACAAACATGATGAATTTTATAACTACAAAAGTGCTATGCAGTTTATTACTCCATATGTTTCTGATGCGTCTTCTGTCAGTCAGTCAGTCATTAGCCAACCCGCTATATCCTAACACAGGGTCATGGGGGTCTGCTGGAGCCAATCCCAGCCAGCACAGGGCAGGAAACAAACCCTGGACAGGACGCCAGCCCACCACAGGACACACACACCAACACACCAAGCACACACCAGGGACAATTTGTCTTTGGACTGTGGGAGGAAACCCACAAAGACGTTTGTTGTGCACCATGCAATATGTACGTCTCTGTGATATGCCATTTGGTACGGGATTCATTAAATCAGTGTGAATGTTTGTGATGCACCATGTGTTGGAGTGACAAGTGCAATTTATATTCCTCTGTTATATGCCATTTGGTATGGGATTTGTAAAAGCGGTGTTAGTTTGTGATGCACCGTCTGTTAAAATGACAAATACGATGAATTTTATAACTACAAAAGTGCTATACAGTTTATTACTCCATATGTTTCTGATGCGTCTTCTGTCAGTCAGTCAGTCATTAGCCAACCCGCTATATCCTAACACAGGGTCATGGGGGTCTGCTGGAGCCAATCCCAGCCAGCACAGGGCAGGAAACAAACCCTGGACAGGACGCCAGCCCACCACAGGACACACACACCAACACACCAAGCACACACCAGGGACTATTTGTCTTTGGACTGTGGGAGGAAACACACAAAGACGTTTTTAGTGCACCATGCAATATGTACGTCTCTGTGATATGCCATTTGGTACGGGATTCATTAAATCAGTGTGAATGTTTGTGATGCACCGTGTGTTGGAGTGACAAGTGCAATTTATATGCCTCTGTTATATGCCATTTGGTATGGGATTTGTAAAAGCGGTGTTAGTTTGTGAGGCTCCGTCTGTTGAAATGACAAATAGAATGAATTTTATAACTACAAATGTTCGTGATGCACCATCTGTTGAAGTTACAGGTGCTATGCAGTTTATTACTCCATATGTTTCTGATGCGTCTTCTGTCAGTCAGTCAGTCATTAGCCAACCCGCTATATCCTAACACAGGGTCACGGGGGTCTGCTGGAGCCAATCCCAGCCAGCACAGGACGCAAGGCTGGAACAAATCCTCGGCACGGCACACACACCAAGCACACACTGGGGACAATTTAGGATCGCCAATGCACCTAACCTGCATGTCTTTGGACTGTGGGAGGAAACCCACGCAGACACAGGGAGAACATGCAAACTCCATGCAGGGAGGACCCGGGAAGTGAACCCAGGTCTCCTAACTGTAAGGCAGCAGTGCTACCCACTGCGCCACAATAAAATTCATATAGCCCAAAATTACACAACAAGTGCCACAATGGGCCCTGCGTTTTGACAGCCCCCCAGGCCTCGACTCTCTAAGAAGACAACGAAAAACTCACAAAAAAAAAATAACCCTTGTAGGGAAGAAACCTCAGGAAAGGAAGTTCAAAGAGAGACCCCTTACCAGGTAGGTTGGGCGTGCAGTGGGGGTCAATATAATACAATACACAGAACAGAACAAATCCTCAATACAATAGAAACATTACAAATACAGAGAAGAATTTAACAGTAGATGATATCCCATAATAGGATTTGGATTTGTTCAGAGTCCTGGAGACCTCGGCCATCAAGCTGCCTCTCCCTATTGGCCATTCCACAGCTGAGTCAGCGCTGGGCCAGCCAATCCGATGAAAGGACCCCTCTACCCGACGATTCCTGTGATCCTCCATCAGAGATGACTTCAATAATCTCTGGTTTTCTCCTCCTAGAGGCTGATTTCGTCAGACTTTCTAAGTGTTGATATCTGGAGGCTGATCCAGCCAGGCCTCGCCATTTCAGTTTTAACAGCTGAGTGGCAGATCGAGCAGGCCTTGTTAATTTGTTATTTGTCACCTTTGAGGATGATCCAGCAGACATAACGGTTTCATAAATGAATGACCTTGGAGAGTGATCTAATCAGCCTGCACTGTTTTGTGATTTCATAACCCTTTCGGTTGATCCAGACGGGCCTCCTTGCTTCACAATCTCATTACGTCTATAGGCGGCTGATCCAGCAGACTTCATTACACTTTGGTTTCATCACCCTACAGAGGCAGATTCAATCAGACGTAATGGTTTCATAATTTAATCATTTTACCTAATAACTCTGGAGGCTGATCCCGCAGATCTTCTTCATTTTTTTTTGTTCATGACCTCAGAGGCCAATCCAGCAGACCTCATTATTCTTTAGTTTTCTCATCAGGCCCGAAATGTTGCATAATTTCATTTCATAACCTTATAATCCTGAAAGGTGATCCAGTCAGACCTCATTACTTCAGGACTTCATTGCCTTGGTGGCAGATCCAGCAGGTCTCAGTATTCTTGAGTTTTGTCACCCTAGACCAGCGTTTCTCAACCTGCAAGTATTTGCGACCCGGGTTTTCATAACAGTTTTAATCGCGCCCCCCCCCCCCTAACGTTTTTTTGAAACCCTAATAAAATTTATTCCTATATTTTTTGCTGCCGATACACCGCTACAAGTTTAAAATTTCTCTATGAATAGCGAAATTACGCCACATATGGCAACCTTCGCGCCCCCTTTTTTCTTACTTTGCGCCCCACAGATTGAGAACCGCTGCCCCAGACGCTGATGTTGTCAGACCTCACTGATGCATAATTTCATCGCTCTGGTGGCTGATCCAGCAGACCTCGTTATTCTTTGCTTTTTATTACCTTAGAGGCTGATCCAGTCACACTTCATTGATTTGTAATTTTAGAATTTCAGAATGTTGTTAATATCTCCCCGTGTCTGCGTGGGTTTCCTCCCACAGTCCAAAGACATGCAGGTTAGGTGCATTGGCAATTCTAAATGGTCCTTGTCTGCTCCAGCAGACCCCGTGACCCTGTAGCTAGGATATAGCGGGTTGGATAATGGATGGATAATGTTGTTAATATTTGTATAACCCTGGTGTCTGAACTAATCTTATAACCTTTTAGGATGATCCAGACAGGCTTCATTGCTTCATAATTTGATCATCTTGATGGCTGTTTCAGCAGACCTCATTATTCTTTGGCTTTATCATGCTAGAGGTTGATGCAGCCAGACCTCATCCACCTTAATGAAAGGATAAGTGTCTTTATGTCCATCTGGTTGCTATGTCTCCCTTATTCCCAAAGATGGCGCATCACAGACACTTTTAGTAATAAAATACATTGCATTTGTCATTCCAACAGATGGCGCAGTTGGTGCGTCACAAACATTTTTGGAAATAAAATACATTGCATGTCTTTCCAACAGATGGTGCATCACTAACATTAATACTGCCTTTACGAATCCCATACCAAATGGCATATAACAGAGACATGCATTGCATTTGTCATTTCAACAGATGGCATGTCACAGACATTAACACTGCTTTATCAAATTCCAAACCAAATAGCATTTTATAGACATCTGCAATGTATTTATCATTCCAACAGATGCCATATCACAGATATTTTTAGTAATAAAACGCATTGCAGTTGTCTTTCCAACAGATGATGCATCACAAACATTAACACTGCTTTAACAAATCCCATACCAAGTCACATTTTACAGAAACATATGCATTGCATTTGTAATTCCAACAGATGACACATCACAAACTTTTGCATTGCTCTTGTCATTCCAACAGATGGCATATCACACACATTAACACTGCTTTATCAAATTCCATACCAAATGGCATTTCATAGAGACAGCTGCAATTTATTTATCATTCCAACAGATGGCACATCACAGATATTTGTAGTAATAAAATGCATTGCAGTTGTCTTTCCAACAGATGGTACATCACAAACATTAACATTGCTTTAACAAATCCCATACCAAGTCACATTTTACAGAAACATATGCATTGCATTTGTAATTCCAACAGATGACACATCACAAACTTTTGCATTGCTCTTGTCATTCCAACAGATGGCATATCACACACATTAACACTGCTTTATCAAATTCCATACCAAATGGCATTTCATAGAGACAGCTGCAATGTATTTATCATTCCAACAGATGGCACATCACAGATATTTGTAGTACTAAAACGCATTGCAGTTGTCTTTCCAACAGATGGTGCATCACAAACATTAACTCTGCTTTAACAAATCCCATACCAAGTCACATTTTACAGAAACATATGCATTGCATTTGTAATTCCAACAGATGACACATCACAAACTTTTGCATTGCTCTTGTCATTCCATCAGATGGCATATCACAGACATTAACACTGCTTTATCAAATTCCATACCAAATGGCATTTCATAGAGACAGCTTCAATTTATTTATCATTCCAACAGATGGCACATCACAGATATTTGTAGTAATAAAATGCATTGCAGTTGTCTTTCCAACAGATGGTGCATCATAAACATTAACATTGCTTTAACAAATCCCATACCAAGTAGCATTTTAGACAAACATATGCATTGCATTTGTCAATCCAACAGATGGCACAAACATTTGCATTGCTCTTGCCATTCCAACAGATGGCATATCACAGACATTAACACTGCTTTAACGAATCCCATACGAAATGGCATATATCGAAGACACACGCAGTGCGTTTGTCATTCTAACAGATGGTGCATCAGAAACATATGTAGTGATAAAATGCATTGTATTTGTTATTCCAACAGAAGGCGCGGGCGGTACTGTGGCACAGTGGTAGCGCTGCTGCCTCGCAGTAAAGAGACCCGGGTTTTCTTCTTGGGTCCTCCCTGCGTGGAGTTTGCATGTTCTCCCCGTGTCTGCATGGGTTTCCTCCCACGGTCCAAAGACATGCAGGTTAGGTGCACTGGCGATCCTAAATTGTCCCCAGTGTGTGCTTGGTGTGTGCGCCCTGACCGGGATTTGTTCCTGCCTTGCGCCCTGTGTTGGCTGGGATTGGCTCCAGCAGACCCCCGTGACCCTGTGTTAGCATATAGCGGGTTGGATAATGACTGACAGACTGACAGAAGGCACATCAGAAACATATGGAGTAACAAACTGCATAGCACTTGTAACTTCAACAGATGGTGCATCACGAACATTTGTAGTTATAAAATGCATCGTATTTGTCATTTCAACAGACAGTGCATCACAAACTAACACCGCTTTTACAAATCCCATGCCAAATGGCATATAACAGAGGCATATAAATTGCACTTGTCACTCCAACACATGGTGCATCACAAACATTCACACTGATTTAATGAATCCCGTACCAAATGGCATATCACAGAGATGTACACATTGCATGGTGCACAACAAATGTTAACGCGGAGGTCTATGTTGATTATTTAGATTTCAACCCCTCTAAGATGGGTAGCACAGCTAGTTGTTTCACAATTTTATAATTTTGTTTCATAATTTTATAACCTTGGAAGCTGATCCCATCAGACCTGATTGTTTCATAATTTTACTTCATGGCTGCATGGCCTCGGAGGAGGCTCCGCTTAGCACTCCTCATGCTGTGGCTGCAGCATCGCGGCCGCTGACCCAGTCAGATCTCCCTTTCCTGTCATCTTAAAGTATAAATCTGCCAATTTCTGTGCCCCACAGCTTTACTACTTCAGAGGCCGGTCCTGGCAGAGGACAGGATTCTCTGGCTTCATCTCCTCACCGTCTGATCCTGCAGTGCTTCAGCACTTTTGCTGCCCAGCAGATGTCCCCACTTTGCAGGTTATTCCTCACACAGCAGACCTTCATTTCCGGATAGTGAAACACCTTGAAATCAGATTTTTTTCTCTGAGGCCTGCAGGACTGCAGCATCACAGACACCACGCATGACTGACCAGGAACAAAAGACCTTGAAATGCAGGCATGTGCCGCTGTGCGGGTCACCCTGGTATTCTGCAGAGTAGCGGAGGTTTATGCGGACGTACATACTTCTGTCTTTTGTGTTTCGTTTTCTCAAGGCCAATCCGCTGCTTGATTTGTTAAGCAACTCTAAATGTAAAGAACAGCACTTGGGGGGGGGGGGGGGGGGGGGGGGGGCGATGCTGAATTAAAGCAGGCCACCCTTAAAATGAAGAACTCGTCTTAATTAAAATGGAGGGTAAGATCTCCTGTTATGATCCGTCTAAGAGGACAGTGGAAATTTAAACTGGTGGAAGTGAGCAGCATAGTGGCACAGCGCCTCCTCACAGCTCCACCGTCCTGGCACTGCCAATTTGGATTTTTGCATATTGCCCCCATATCTGTGTGGATTTTTCTTCTCGCGTTCTGGTTTACCTCCCTTCTACCAAGGATGGGCTGGTTAGGGTTAAGTGGTGACTCTAAATTGGCGCTGTGCGAGTTTGTTGCTTGCCAGTCACCGAATGCGTCATGTGGATATCAGATGAGACTCAGAGACCGCCTTCCAATGAGAGACCCTGTGAGGAGTTCTGACACGTCAACTGAACTGAAGAAGATCTTAAGCAAAAGACTTGTGTGCCAAGGTAAAGCAAAGTGGGTGATGCCCATCTGTCCTACAGAACCAAGTTCATCGTAACTTATGCTGTGGTAGTCAGGAATCACCAATGAAACTAAGCTGCCAGCCTTTTAGTATGTGGTTAAAAAAAAATGGAGTGCCAGGCGTGACCTCAAACCACAGACACAATGCCATCCCAACACAATTCCAGCTTCACTTTTCCAATTGAGTGCCAGGTAACACACACAAATATAATCACAGGTTCTCTCCTTCCTTCCATCCTCCTGATGGGTGTTGCCCACTGCCCAACCGAGAAAAATGCAGTGGGCTCCTTTTGAATTGGACCCAGGATTGCTTCAGGTGTCACTGCAGTGGTCAACCAGAGCACTTCTGAGTCTTATGGGGACCCCCTAAACAACACCCAAACACCCTGACAGGGCTGCTCTTCTAAACTCCAGTTCCCATGCAACCCTGCGGGAGTCCGAACTGGGACCAACCAGGAGGCACGCTGCCACCTATCGTGTGGGGGTATGAACTGCCATGTTTACCCACAACTGGGGTAAGGATTGCCAACTATCCCAACTGGGTGGCAGCTCCCTCACTGATCTCCTTTCGTTATGGCCTCCCAGCTTGGAAATGGTCCTGTCTCCATGCCAAGTTAGGATGCCAATCCATTCGCCTTGGCATCATCTATCCAGTAGAAAATCTACTGTACAAGAAGGTGAACAGACCAGAAGAGCGGGCTCTTTTGTTTCTAACCACATGAAACATGAATCCCCCCACCCCCCTGCCCTCCATTGTTAAATTGGATTAATGCAGTTCTGGACTTTAAGATAGCGGTGGGCACAAGGCAGACACTCTGTATGGGGGCACCAGCCCATAGGGAGTGACTGGAGGGAAGGGCGGAACAAAATATAACCACAGATTCTCTCCTTCCTTCCGTCCTCCTGATGGGTGTTGCCCACTGCCTTCCGACTCCGACCCACCGAGAAGATGCAGTGGGCTCCTTTTAAACTGGAGCTCCTGCAGCTCCTCGGGAATATCGAAGGAAGATGAAGGGCAGGCAACAGACTGATAGGGCAAAGTGAATAGATACTGTAGTAATAATTTGAAATTGATAGAAAAATAAATAAATAATAACAACAGTAGGGACACGTGTAACAAATGTACTGCATATGAATGAGCTACTCAGAGAAGATCTGAGGGGAGGGGGGCACAGAGTTCAGAATCCGGACCACCAAGCTGGCAGAACTGGTTCAGATGCAATGGAATCTTCTGCCAGATGGATGTGGGACAAAGTGACCATGGGGGTTAGGGGGGTTCGGTGGAAGTGGCCCTTCACCCTGCAGGAGGTCAAATGGTCTTCTTCATGAAATCCCCCAATCAGTTCTCCGCTGCAATGAAAGGACCCCTCTACCCGACGATTCCTGCGATCCTCCATCAGGGATGACTTTACCTTAGGCAGGCAAAACAACTTGGCAGGTGGGCCGTGGCACCAAGTGGCACATTTGAGTGCCAAGAAGAGAAACAGAATAGGTGAGGGTTAGTATCCAATTCTAACTATCATGTTACTTATGTTTTAGTGCTAATGACTAACAACAGAGATGCAGTCTGTACAGTTAATCAGCAGCTCTAGTCAGGGTGTGCTAAACTGAAGTAGTGAGTCTTCAGCTGGGATTTAAAAGCTGAGACCGAAGAGGCATCTCTTATAGTAGCAGGCAGACCACTCCACAGTTTAGGGGCCCTGTAACTAAAAGCTCGACCTCCCACCATTATTTTATTAATCCTTGGAATCATAAGCAGACCGGCATCTTGAGATCTTAATGTGCGCTCAGGTTTGTAAGTCATGATAAGTTCAGACAAGTAAGCCGGACCTCGGCCATTTAATGCTTTATATGTTAAAAGGAGGATTTTGAAATCTGCCCTAAACTTAACTGGGAGCCAGTGTAAGGATTTAAGAACTGGAGTTATGTGTTCATATTTTCTTGTTCTTGTAATAATTCTTGCAACAGCATTTTGGATTAACGAGGCTGTATAAAGAACAGTTTGAACATCCAGTGAACACCGCATTGCAGTAGTCAATCCTACTAGAGATAAATGCATGAATTAATTTCTCAGAATCCTGTTTATTTAGAAAACAACTTAATTTCCCAACATTTTTAAGATGGAAGAAACATGTTTTGGACAACATTGTAATATGTGCGATTTAAATGACATTCTAGAGTCAAAGATAACTCCTAGATTGCGAGCTGATACCAGCATTGGAGAGACATCCCCACCCACAATTACAACAAGGCAGGTGAGCAGAGAGCTGAGAAGACTTCGTGCCAGCAAAGCAGCGGGTCCAGATGGAGTATCGCCACGACTGCTGAAGGTCTGTGATTTGGAGCTGGGGGGTCCTCTACAGCGCATCTAAAACCTGAGCCTGGAACAGAGGAGAGGCTTTGGAAAACATCTTGCATCACCCCAGTCCCAAAGGTATCACGTCCTAGTGAGCTGAACGACTTCTGGCCTGTCGCTCTGACATCACATGTGATGAAGACCATGGAGCGGCTGCTGCTTCACCACCTGAGGCCATAGGTACGCCACGCCCTCGACCCTCTGCAGTTTGCATACCAGGACAAGGTGGTAGCGGAGGATGCCATCATCTACATGCTACACCGATCCCTCTCTCACTTGGACAGAGGCAGTGGTGCTGTAAGAATTATGTTTCTGGACTTCTCTAGCGCCTTCATCGCCATCAAACCTCTGCTCCTTAGGGTCAAGGTGGCAGAGATGGGAGTTGATTCATACCTAGTGGCATGGATCGTGGACTATCTTAAAGACAGACCTCAGTATGTGCGTCTTGGGAACTGCAGGTCTGACATTGTGGTCAGCAGCACAGGAGCACTGCAGGGGACTGTACTTTCTCCGGTACTGTTCAGCCATCGGACTTCCAATACAACTCGGAGTCCTGCCACGTGCAAAAGTTCGCTGATGACACTACTATCATGGGCTGCATCAGGAATGGGCAGGAAGAGGAGTATAGGAACTCAATCAAGGACTTTGTTAAATGGTGCGACTCAAACCACCTACAACTGAACATCAGCAAAACCAAGGAGCTGGTGGTGGATTTTAGGAGGACCAGGCCCCTCATGGACCCCGTGATCATCAGAGGTGACTGTGTGCAGAGGTTGCAGACCTATAAATACCTGTGAGTGCAGCTGGATGATAAATTGGACTGGACTGCCAATACTGATGTTCTGTGCAAGGAGGACAGAGCCGGTTATACTTCATTAGAAGGCTGGTGTCCTTCAACATCTGCAATAAGATGCTGCAGATGTTCTATCAGACGGTTGTGGTGAGCGCCCTCTTCTACACGGTGGTGTGCTGGGGAGGCAGCATAAAGAAGAGGGACGCCTCACGCCTGGACAAACTGGTGAGGAAGGCAGGCTCTATTGTAGGCACGGAGCTGGACAGTTTGACATCCGTGGCAGAGCGACGGGCGCTGAGCAGACTCCTGTCAATCATGGAGAATCCACTGCATCCACTGAACAGGATCATCTCCAGACAGAGGAGCAGCTTCAGCGACAGACTGCTGTCACCATCCTGCTCCACTGACAGACTGAGGAGATCGTTCCTCACCCACACTATGCGACTCTTCAATTCCACCAGGGGTGGTAAACGTTAACATTAAACAAAGTTATTGTCTGTCTGTTATACCTGCATTGTTATCACTCTTTAATTTAATATTGTTCTTTATCAGTATGCTGCTGCTGGAGTATGTGAATTTCCCCTTGGGATTAATAAAGTATCTATCTATCTATCTATCTATCTATCTATCTATCTATCTATCTATCTATCTATCTATCTATCTATCTATCTATCTATCTATCTATCTATCTATCTATCTATCTATCTATCTAAAATGAATGGGGATTCCAACTGAATATGATGATACAATATTGTTGTGATCAGCGTCATTCCCTAACTAACATCTGTCTGTGTTTAAGGACAAGTTGTTCTCATCCATTCACTCCTTTAATTCACTAACACAACTAATTAAAGACAACATTGGAGAAACTTCATTTGAAGTTGAAGATGATGATGATGATGGTGGTGGTGGTGTGTCCCTTTTGGTGTTCAAGTTGCAACTGGAGGCCAACCAGAACTCTGAAGTGAGGAGTTAGTGGTGAGCAATGAAATTCTGCCATCTAGTGGACATTTAAAACCATCACCTGGAGGAGACATGACACAATGAAGCACCTGAAACTTGTACACACGAATGGAGGACAGTTAAGTGAGTGGGCTTGGCATGACAGAGTTCTGTATGCCCGAGTGGGTTTTGTGTTAAAGTGACATTCTGTCTAAAAGGCCTAATAAATAAAAATTATGCTGAAAACTGTACAAGTGTATCTGTTTACATGAAATGTCCTTACCCAGCATTGGCAGGGCCAGTGATGTGATTAGGATGAGCCACTCAGTCAGAGGTGAGGACTAAACTGGCATCCTAGGAATTTAAAGTCCAAAGCCTTCCCACCAGACCCCTGATTGTCAGCCTCTTTGGCCTTGGGACCAATGTTCCCTCTAAGGAGTAGCAAATAGTGAGCAAAAAACATTGTTTATGAGCGACATTTTTTTTTAAGCCAAAAATTTATGAGCACCAACTCCGACGGTCGGAGTGAGCGATCGTGCGATAAGTACGAGCGACACCGTCGGAATGAGCGACCGTGCGGGAACTATGAGCGACGCTCTGAATTCGTGTGAGCGATTGCTCACGCGCTCAGCTTAGAGGGAACATTGCTTGGGACCCTGTTGAATGTCTTTATGATAATTGATGAGGGGTCCTTGGTGCAGCGTGCACAATGTTAAACACAACTTGCAGTTTGCCTATCGGACAAAAATTCGAGCAGAGGAGGCCATTAGCTGTCTGCTCCTCAAGGCTGGACATGCTGGCAGCTCTGTGAGGATGATGGTTTTTGATTTTTCCAGCACCATCAATACCATCCAGCTATGTAAACTTGGAGATAGGCAGGTGGGTGAGCCGGTGGTGTCCTGATGATGAACTGTCTGTCAGGCAGACCGCAGTTTGTGAGACTTGAGGACTGTGTGAGCAACACTGGAGCACCACAAGGCACAGGCCTGTCTGCTTTACTCTTCACTGTGTGACACCTCCGACTAGAAACAGAACAGCAGGTTGGGTCACTTGTAAAAATTCTCAGATGATTCTGCACTTATGGGGTCTACCAACAAGACAGAGGAGAGGAGTCTGGGTGAGAACTTTGAGAACTGTCTGTAACTTCACATCAGCAAAACCAAAGAACTGCTTATTGACTTCCACAACACACTCAAGGAGTGGGTGTAGGGGTGGGGCTTGGCTACAAGTATCGGGGTCCACATCAATGACAGGTTGGACAGGTCTCATAACACAGAGGAACTTTTTAAGAAAGGGCAGAGCAGACTGAATTCCATTAAACGTGTGAAGTGACATGCTCAACATCTTCTACAACTCTGTGATGGTCAGGGTGGTGTGCTAGGTTGGTAACGTCACTACAAGAGAGGACCACCGAATCAACAAGCTAATTAAAAGGGCAGACTCAGTTATGGGACACACTCTGGACCCTCTGGAGATCATAGAGGCGGAGAGGATTAAAACAAAACCGAGTGTCATTATGAACAATGCTGCACATCCTCTCTGTGACACACCAACACTGAGGACTTTCAGACAATTAATTATTCAGCAGAAGTGTGTCAAGAAACACTGTGGGGGTCCTTTATACCAACAACAGTACACCTGTATAGTGCCTCGCTGGGACTGGGACTGACCAGGCAGAATTTGTCTTTTCAGTCATTCTGGTGTCTGTTCAAACCATAGTGTGTGTGTGTGTGTGTGTATGTGTGTGTGTGTATTTATCTACCTAGTTATAAATTTATTTAATGAGCTTCTGCAAAGTGCCAAATTTCCCCCAGAGAAAATAAAGTTCTGTCTATCTATCATATAGTGCCTTTCATATCTATCTATCTCTTTATCTATTATGTAGTGCCTTTCATACCTATTTATCTATCTATTATATAGTGCCTTTCATATCTATCTCTCTATCTATCTATTTATTTATCTATTATATAGTGCCTTTCCTATGTAAAGGGTGGTCCAGATCTGAACCACCCTATATCTATCATATACAGTGCATCCGGAAAGTATTCACAGCGCATCACTTTTTCCACCTTTTGTTATGTTACAGCCTTATTCCAAAATGGATTAAATTCATTTTTTTCCTCAGAATTCTACACACAACACCCCATAATGACAACGTGAAAAAAGTTTACTTGAGACTTTTGCAAATGTATTAAAAATAAAAAAATTGAGAAAGCACATGTACATAAGTATTCACAGCCTTTGCCATGAAGCTCGAAATTGAGCTCAGGTGCATCCTGTTTCCCCTGATCATCCTTGAGATGTTTCTGCAGCTTCATTGGAGTCCACCTGTGGTAAATTCAGTTGACTGGACATGATTTGGAAAGGCACACACCTGTCTATAAAAGGTCCCACAGTTGACATTTCATGTCAGAGCACAAACCAAGCATGAAGTCAAAGGAATTGTCTGTAGACCTCCGAGACAGGATTGTCTCCAGGCACAAATCTGGGGAAGGTTACAGAAAAATTTCTGCTGCTTTGAAGGTCCCAATGAGCACAGTGGCCTCCATCATCCGTAAGTGGAAGAAGTTCGAAACCACCAGGACTCTTCCTAGAGCTGGCCGGCCATCTAACCTGAGCGATCGGGGAAGAAGGGCCTTAGTCAGGGAGGTGACCAAGAACCCGATGGTCACTCTGTCAGAGCTCCAGAGGTCCTCTGTGGAGAGAGGAGAACCTTCCAGAAGGACAACCATCTCTGCAGCAATCCACCAATCAGGCCTGTATGGTAGAGTGGCCAGACGGAAGCCACTCCTTAGTAAAAGGCACATGGCAGCCCGCCTGAAGTTTGCCAAAAGGCACCTGAAGGACTCTCAGACCATGAGAAAGAAAATTCTCTGGTCTGATGAGACAAAGATTGAACTCTTTGGTGTGAATGCCAGGCGTCACGTTTGGAGGAAACCAGGCACCGCTCATCACCAGGCCAAAACCATCCTTACACTGAAGCATGGTGGTGGCAGCATCATGCTGTGGGGATGTTTTTCAGCGGCAGGGACTGGGAGACTAGTCAGGATAAAGGGAAAGATGACTGCAGCAATGTACAGAGACATCCTGGATGAAAACCTGCTCCAGAGCACTGTTGACCTTAGACTGGGGCGACGGTTCATCTTTCAGCAGGACAACGACCCTAAGCACACAGCCAAGATATCAAAGGAGTGGCTTCAGGACAACTCTGTGAATGTCCTTGAGTGGCCCAGCCAGAGCCCAGACTTGAATCCGATTGAACATCTCTGGAGAGATCTTAAAATGGCTGTGCAGCGACGCTTCCCATCCAACCTGATGGAGCTTGAGAGGTGCTGCAAAGAGGAATGGGCGAAACTGGCCAAGGATAGGAGTGCCAAGCTTGTGGCATCATATTCAACAAGACTTGAGGCTGGAATTGCTGCCAAAGGTGCATCGACAAAGTATTGAGCAAAGGCTGTGAATACTTATGGACATGGGATTTCTCAGTTTTTTTATTTTTAATAAATTTGCAAAAACCTCAAGTAAACTTTTTTCACGTTGTCATTATGGGGTGTTGTGTGTAGAATTCTGAGGAAAAAATGAATTGAATCCATTTTGGAATGAGGCTGTAACATAACAAAATGTGGAAAAAGTGAGGCGCTGTGAATACTTTCTGGATGCACTGTATAGTGCCTTTCCTATCTATCTATCTATCTATCTATCTATCTATCTATCTATCTATCTATCTATCTATCTATCTATCTATCTATCTATCTATCTATCTATCTATCTATCTATCTATCTATCTAACAGGAGAGAATACCAGAGGAGTGGAGGGACAGGGTGATCGTTCCCATTCATAAGGTGAAGGGTCTTATTCAGGATTGTGGAAACTACAGAGGGGTAAATCAGATGTCACACGCAATGAAAATTTGGGACAGGGTTATAAAGAAACGGCTTAAGGACGAGACCACCAGAGAGGAGGAGCAATTTGGTTTTACACCTGGCAGGGTTAACTGATGGAATCCTTGCATCAAGAAAAACAGAAAGGTCTGCATTATGGTGTTGATTGATTTGGAGGTGGCTTATGACGGAGTGTCATGGCAAGAGGTCTGGAGGTGCATGAGAGTGAAAGGAGCACCAGAGAAGTGTGTGAGGATTATCAGGGATACGTTTGAGTGAACGAGGACTTGGGGTTGGGGTAACAAACCAGATCCCAGTTAGAGGAGGTCTGAACCAGGGGTTTTCCTGAAGTTCTCACCTCTTTGATCTGATTTTGGAGGTGGTGAGTCTTGGGGTTAAAGACCAGTCGCCCCGGTGCAGGCTTTGTGCTGATACCATTGTGTTGTGTACCACCAGACCAGAGGAAATAGAGAGGAAGTTGGAAATTTCGTCTTCTTCATATTCATCTTCAATCTTCAGAGGTTTAATGCTGATCAGGATTCAGACTTGAAACGAGTGGAGAAGTTTAAATTTCTAGGATCAGCGGTAGCCCGAGATGCAATGATAACCCAAAGAGTGCAATGTGGATGGAACAAATGGAAGAAGATATCAGGAGTTCTGTGTGTTCAAAGAATTAAGGCAAAGTTACCTACAAACTTAAGGAGTTGTTTCTTTGTGTGAACTCATGGAGCCATTCGTATCTACAGTATAAACTAGAAGACATAATTAATCAATGCAGCTTGACATAAATCATTTTTTTAAATAACATTTTCAAACGGGCTCCATCATTACCATACACTCTTCACAAGGAGCTCACAAAGTGCTCAGCACATCTCGGTTTTCAAGGCAGCAGTGAGGTCTTAAAAGTTTTAGGTTCGATTTTTTGGGCTTTATATACTTTTTTTTACTTAACTAATTTGGTGTCTCCTTTCTTTGTTTTAGTAGTTTTTCATTTATAAATGAGTCAATTTCTTTAATACATTTAATTAACCGCCTTAGCATTAACCCCAACTTGTGAAAGAATCCTACGCCATAATGGTTAAGCCCGAGTTAGACCTGAAGTGACCTGTCCTGCTTCATTTAATAACAGTATTTGCTGCCATCTAGTGGATGAAATAATGTTT
The DNA here is from genome assembly GCF_900747795.2 of Erpetoichthys calabaricus. NCBI lineage: Eukaryota > Metazoa > Chordata > Cladistia > Polypteriformes > Polypteridae > Erpetoichthys > Erpetoichthys calabaricus. The sequence goes on from NC_041401.2 coordinate 10,901,643, forward strand.
TTCTGCACAATAATATCAATTATTTCTATGCTTTTTACTACTTTATGGTAACTCATCAATATTCATGAGTAGGGTGGAGCCTCCCAACAAAAAACACAATTGGCAAATGAAAAGCAATAAAGGCAGCCTTAGCACAAACTGAAACTGAAGCATTGCTCAAATCAATCAATAGTGATGACGATGAGAATTGGCCATCGGACGTTGATAATAGATACAGCGCTGCACGATCGAACCACCGAGATACGTCTGGTGAATTCAGGTGGGGTGAAGCTTCACCATAGTATGACAGCAGCTGACAAAACAGTGCAATGTGGTGCAGTGGTTAAGGCTTTGGACTTCATCCCCTGAGGTGGTGGGTTCAAATCCCACTACTGACACCACTGTGTGACCCTGAGCAAGTCACATGACCTGCCTTTTCTGCAAATGGAAAAATGAAAAGAAAAGGAACCAGTTGTATCATAGATGGTGTAAGTCACGCTGGATAAAGGCATCAGCCAAATAAGTAAAAGTACAGTCATGGCCAAAAGTTTGGAGAATGACCCAAGTGTTGGTTTTCACAAAGTCTGCTGCTTCAGTGTTTTTAGATCTTTTTGTCAGATGTTTCTATGGTAGACTGAAGTAGAATTACAAGCATTTCAGAAGTTTCAAAGGCTTTTATGGACAATTACATGACGTTTATGCAAAGGGTCAATATTTGCAGTGTTGTCCCTTCTTTCTTTTTCAAGACCTCTGTAATTCACCCTGGCAGGCAGGCCCCCTCACCTTTCTTGCATAATCAATGCTTGGAGTTGGTCAGAATTGGTGGGTTTTTGTTTGTCCACCCGCCTCTTGAGGATTCTCAATAGGATCAAGCAGGTGTGTGCCAGTCTGTCTGCCTGTCTGTCTGTCTGGCCAGGAAGTGCAAGACAACAGCATGAAGCTCAAAGAAAGCGACTCTGTCACCAAAGTGAAACCACAGAGAAAAGAGAAACTCGCTTAGCCGCTAATAGACAAGCAAGGTGAGCACATCGGCAAAACGAAACCTCAGAGGGAAGAGAAACTCACTTAGTCACTAATAGACAAGTGAGGTGAGCACATCGACAAAATGAGACCTCCTAGGTGAGAGAAACTCGCTTACCGCTAATAGACAACGGAGGTGAGCACATCGGCAAAACGAAACTGCAGAAAAAAGAGACTCTTAACCGCTAAGGCACAACCAATGAGATTGACTGAAGTGTCAGAATCCATGATTTCTAGGAGTCTGGGCTTTTTACTGCACGGCCTTAAACAGCTAGTCTTGTATATAAACGTCTATGTGTGTGTGTGTGTGTCTGTTTGTCTGGCCCAGACGTGTGAGGCTACAGCATGAAGCTCAAAGTGCCGGCAAGGTGGCCCTAAGTTAACGAGTCAGAAGAAGAAAGAAATGCGAGGCTACAGCATGAAGCTGAAAGAAAGCGACTCTGTTACCAAAGTGAAACCGGCGAGGAAAGACAAACTCACATAGCCGCTAATACACAAGTGAGGTGAGCACATCGGCAAAACGAGACCTCCGAGGAGAGAGGAACTCACTTAGCCGCTAATAGACAACAGAGGCGAGCACGTCGGCAAAACGAAACTGCAGAGAAAAGAGACTCTAAACCGCTAAGGCACAACCAATGAGATTGACTGAAGTGTCAGAATCCATGATTTCTAGGAGTCTGGGCTTTTTACTGCACAGACTTACACAGCTAGTCTTGTATATAAATGTCTACGTGTGTGTGTGTGTGTGTATCTGTCTGTCCGGCCCGGAAGTGCGAGGCTACAGTATGAAGCTGAAAGAAAGCAACTCTGTCACTAAAGTGAAACCTCCGAGGGGAGAGAAACTCACTTAGCCACTGACTGATAACAGAGGCGAGCACATAGACAAAACGAAACTTCGAGAAAAGAGAACCTCGCTTAACCACTAATGCACAACCGATGCGATTGACTGATTGATTGAAGTGCCAGAATCCATGGTTTCTAGGAGCCCGGGCTTTTTACAGCACAGACTTACACATCTAGTCTTGTATATAAACGTCTACGCGTGCGTGTGTGTCTCTGTCTGTCTGGCCCAGAAGTGTGAGGCTACAGCATGAAACTCAAAGAGCCAGCAAGGTGGCCCCAAGTTGAGTCGGAAGAAAAAAGAAGTGCGAGGCTACAGCATGAAGCTGAAAGAAAGCGACTCTGTTACCAAAGTGAAACCGGCGAGGAAAGACAAACTCGCTTAGCCGCTAATAGACAAGTGAGGTGAGTACATCGGCAAAACGAAACCTTCGAGGAGAGAGAAACTTGCTTAGCCACTGATAGACAAGGGGGGCGAGCACGTCGGTAAAACAAAACTGCAGAGAAAAGAGAACCTTAACCGCTAATGCACAACCAATGCGAGTAACTGAAGTACCAGAATCCACTGTTTCTAGGAGTCTGGGCTTTTTACTGCACTGGCTTACATAGCTAGTCTTATATATAAATGTGCGCGCGTGCGTGTGTGTGTCTGTGTGTGTGTGTGTGTGTGTGTGTCTGTGTCTGCCTGTCTGGCCCTGAAGTGCGAGGCTACAGCATGAAGCTGAAAGAAAGCGACTCTGTTACCAAAGTGAAACTGCAGAGAAAAGAGAAACTCGCTTAGCCGCTAATACACAAGCGAGACGAGCACATCGGCAAAACGAAACCTTCGAGGGGAGAGAAACTCGCTTAGCCGCTGATAGACAAGCAAGGTGAGCACATCGGCAAAACGAAACCTCAGAGGGAAGAGAAACTCACTTAGTCACTAATAGACAAGTGAGGTGAGCACATCGACAAAATGAGACCTCCTAGGTGAGAGAAACTCGCTTAGCCGCTGATAGACAAGGGGGGCGAGCACATCGGTAAAACAAAACCACTGAGGAAAGAGACCCTTAACCGCTAGGGCACAACCAATGCAATTGACCGATTTAAGTGCCAGAATTAATGGTTTCTAGGAGCTTGGGCTTTTTACAGCACGGGCTTACACGGCTAGTCTTATATATAAACGTCTACATGTGTGTGTGTGTGTGTGTATCTGTCTGTCCAGCCCGGAAGTGCGAGGCTACCACATGAAGCTCATAGAAAGCGACTCTGTCGCTAAAGTGAAACCGTCACGAAAAGAGAAAAACTCAATTAGCCACTAATACACAAACGAGGTGAGCACATCGGAAAAACGAGACCTCCGAGGAGACAGAAACTCGCTTAGCCACTGATAGACAACAGAGGTGAGCACGTCGGCAAAATGAAACAGACGAGGAGACGCTAATACACAAGTGAGGCGATTGATTGATTGATGTGCCAGAATCCTTGGTTTCTAGGAGCCCAGTTTTTGTCCAGCACATGTTTTATTTATGGCTGCCCATTTTGGGGTGATGGGATAGCAAGGCTGGAGTTAACTGTTTGTTATCCCTTCTCCCAACACAAACTCACCACCCGTCCATCAGAATCTGAAGAATCCCTCAGGCACGTGGTTGGGATTCATTAGTGAAAGGACTGGCAAGTGTGTGCAATCGACTGAGCACACCATCCAGGTTGGTACCCGCCTTCCCGCCCATTTCTACGTGGGATTCGCGCCAGACCTCCATTAGCGTGAGCTGAAGGGGGTGTCATTCAGAGAAGCAAATGAGTGAAAACGTTAAGTTAGAAGCACAGCACAGAAAATGGGCACTAGTGTTGCCATGGAAACCGCCCGTATCTGTCAACGTGACTGGAGAACGAGAGCGATGTGCGCCAGACTTGCCCTTTCACAACAGAGACATAAAAAAAAAACTAACTTTTTTATTAAAGTGGGCAGAGAGTGTTGTTTTCTCAGGTGGTTGACTTGGTAAAAGCAAGGTGAGCCAATCAATCAAACTTTATTTTATATGGTGCCTTTCAAAGTGGGCATTATTAAAGCAGCACTTTAGAAAAAAAAATCCAAAAATGGAGGACATGAACGTAAAATAGAAGGACACGGATCTAAAAATTAGCTGGAATTATAAGCGAACACAAAATCACCCTGGATTAAGACCTTTTTAGTGCGTACAGTGGGGCAGACTAGCTTTGCCCATTTTGCTTCGCCAGCAACACAAGTCCTTGGCTTGAAAAAAAAAAAAAAACACAGCCACACACACTTAATGTAATCTAAAGAGTCTCAGTCCTCCTAACATGGCCTCTTTGGAATCTGATAAAATAATTAAATGACTACGCGAGACCCCAGAGAGGTCTTCCTGTGGTGCCAGTAAAACACACGGCTCAAACAAACGACTGGCAACCTTGATGGACAAAAATCTTGCACTAGTTGTTAACCTAAGGGATCACCTCCTATTAAGCCATCCTCTTCTCCTCTTACCTGGCAGCTCCACCCCTACCTCCTCCTCCTTCTTCTTCCTCGTTTTCATATCTTCTTCTTTTGGCTGCTCCCCTTAGGTGTTGCCACAGCATATCATCTTTTAATATCTTTTCTTGTCCTCTCCATCTTGCTCTGTCATCCCCATCACCTGCATGTCCTCTCTCATCACATCCATAAACCTTCTCTTAGGCCTTCCTCTTCTCCTCTTGCCTGGCAGCTCTATCCTTAGCACCCTTCTCCCAATATACCCAGCATGCATCTCTCCTCTGCACATGTCCAACCCAACGCAATCTCACCTCTCTGACTTTGTCTCCAAACCGTCCAACTTGAGCTGACCCTCTAATGTCCTCATTTCTAATCCTGTCCATCCTCGTCACACCCAGTGCAAATCTTAACACCTTTAACTCTGCCACCTCCAGCTCTGTCACCTGCTTTCGTGTCACCATCTCCAAAAGGATGGCTTTAAGTAGACCTAAAAAAAACAAAACAACAGCAGGACGTCTGCTCCATCCTTTCAAATCAAACCTCGCACACACCATAGCTGGACTCCCTCTATTACGCTCACTGCTCTCAAAATGGTCGTAACTTCTGCTTCTATAGCAGGGATCCCATTGCCTAGGTAGGGGTCACAATAAAGGATGGAGTGATCCCTCTCTCTTCAATGGGCAACCATGTGCTGGACTCATAGAGTGGAAGACTTGTCTGCATTGGAGTGAGACAAGGGTGCCATTAGTCCAAACCTTGCTCAGTAAGAGAGAGCCAAGTATGTATATTATTGGGTGTATGATAAAAAGGGGAAGAGACAGAGGAGATGGGTTTGGGTTTACTTTAAGATTTGTCTGCAACATAACATCAGCAAACCCAAAAGAACTTTACATTTACATTCACATTTACTTATTTGGTGGACTCCTTTATCCAAGGAGACTTACAACATTTAGGATAAGATGTGATAAGAACTGCACCAAAGAACCTCTACAGGACAAAGCAGCAGAGGAGGAAGAATTCTTCACAATATGTAGGGGGACGATTACTTAAAATCAGGAGGAACAGAAGAACAAGCAATACATTTAGAAGATATCTTCAAGCTATACGGTTCATAAGGAGGTTCCACCTGACCAAATCGGTGAGTACCAGTACAGCGATCTCATTATCTATTCCTGAAGAAGACCAAGCTGTTTAGCAAAAGGATTTGGACTTGAGCCTTTCATTTACTTCCGGTAGAACGTGCCTTGGGTGTCCAGTGGTGCCAAGGAACAGACAAGTTCAAATTCCAGGTACAAGGTAAGCCCACCACAAGACTGTCTGCTCACTTATATGTCCCCCAGGATCCCTGGATTGGATTTCTGGCAGCAGAAATGACAGACCCCCTCACAAATATATCAGGGAGTTGTTAAACGTTTTAATCGAAGGACTCAAATAGGAAAAGTGGTTACCAAACTTGGACCCAACAAGAGAATTATCACCATAATGAAAGCAAAGTTATACACAAGAGAAGAAATAATGGCCAGATCATTTAAGTGGGTAGTGACATCCTTTACGTCTTCTACAGGTCTGTGACTGGCCTGGTGATATCACTTCAAGAGAGGTCCTCCCAAATTAACAAGCTAATTAAAAGGGTGGGCTTAGTTATGCTACACACTCTGGACCCTCTGGAGGAAGTCATGCAGGAGAAGAGGATTAAAACTACCCCGAGTGCCATTATGAACAATGCTGCACATCCTCTCTGTGACACACCAACACCAAGACCTCTCAGCCATCGAATCATTCAGCAGAAGGAGGTCCTTTATTCTAACAGCAATGCGCCTGTATAGCACCTCATGGGGACTGGTTTTCTTTTCAGTCATTCTATGACTATGTCTATTCAAACCATAGTGTGTGTGTACATTTAGTCATCTACCTATTGATGTATTCATTTATTTAATGAGCTTCTGCAAAAAGCCAAATTTCCCCTTGAACAAATAAAATGTGTTTGTTCTATCTATGTATTATATAGTGCCTTTCCGCTCAATCTATCAAATATATAGTGTCTATCTATTATATGGTGCTTTTCATTTCTATCTATTATATACTACCTTTCACATCTATCTATCTATCTATCTATTATATGGTGCCTTTCATTTTTATCTATCTATTATATACTACCTTTCACATCTATCTATCTATCTATCTATCTATCTATCTATCTATCTATCTATCTATCTATCTATCTATCTATCTATCTATCTATCTATCTATCTATCTATCTATCTATCTATCTATCTGTCTATCTATCTATTATAGGGTGCCTTTCATTTCTATCTATCTATCTATTATATAGAGCCAGCTTCTGTAGCCGAGGATCGGACCGCCAAGGTCCCCGCCTTCGGCCACCACCCAACTCACACTGCACCCGACCTCCTTGGCCCCTCCCATAGGTGGTGAGCCCATGGGAAGGGGGACCCACGTTGCCTCTTCGGGCTGTGCCCGGCCGAGCCCCATGGGTGCAAGCCCGGCCACCAGGCGCTCGCCAACGAGCCCCACCTCCAGGCCTGGCTCCAGAGGGGGGCCCCGGTGACCCGCGTCCGGGCGAGGGAAAACGCCATCCAAATTTTTTATTTGTCATAGGAGGTCTGTTGAACCGCACTTTGTCTCATCCCTCACCTAGGACCAGTTTGCCTTGGGTGGCCCTACAAGGGGCATAAAGCCCCGGACAACAGAGCTCCTAGGATCATTGGGACACGCAAACCCCTCCACCACGATAAGGTGGCGGTTCGAGGAGGGGATAGGGTGAGAAGCTCAGTCATCCGGGAGGGGCTCAGAGTAGAGCCGCTGCTCCTCCGCATCGAGAGGAGTCAGATGAGGTGGCTCGGGCATCTGATCAGGATGCCTCCTGGACGCCTCCCTGGGGAGGTGTTCCGGGCAAGTCCAACCGGGAGGAGGCCCCGGGGAAGACCCAGGACACGCTGGAGGGACTATGTCTCCCGGCTGGCCTGGGAACGCCTCGGGATTCTCCCGGAAGAGCTAGAAGAAGTGGCCGGGGAGAGGGAAGTCTGGGCATCTCTGCTCAAGCTGCTGCCCCCGCGACCCAACCTCGGATAAGCGGAAGAGAATGGATGGATGGATGGATATCTATTATATAGTGCTTGTCACTTCTGTCTGTCTATCATTTGTATTTTTGTAATTCTTGTGGGTGTTAATGTAGGATTAAACATCTATTTGTGAAATCACTGGATACAGTGGGTTTAGAAAGGAATCCCCCCCTTTTTGCTTTACAGCCTTAAATGTAAACACACACAAACTAATATTTCTTCCCAGCTTTACGTACTCAATGCAACCTCTAACATCCAAGTGAAAGATATCACAACTACAGTTCAGAAAAGTTATAAAAAATCAAAAACAAGACCTACTGAGATTAATAAAGGACCCCCCCAATGCAAATGTCCATATTTTGTTGACCCCCCTTTTGCTTTAATGACAGCCTTGAGTCTGTTGGGATTCTTCTCTATAAGCTTTGCATACCTAGACTGAGCCCCCTCAATATTTGCCCCTCACTCTTCTTTACAGTTTAACTGTTCAGGTTCGGTCAGACTGGATGGTGAGTGTTGGTGGTCTGCTATCTTCTAATCTTTCCACAGATTTTCAATGAGATTTACGTCTGGGCTCTGACTGGCCACACCAGGACATTCACTTTTTTCTCCTTCAGCCACTCAATTTTGCTGTGTGCTTCGGGTTGTTGTCGTGTTGACAGGTGAACATTCTGCCCATCTTCATCTTTCTGGCAGAGGGTAGCAGGTTTTCCTCCCCCATCCATTTTTCCTTCTACCCTAATGAGAGTCCCAGGCCCCCCACAACAGGATGCTGCCCCCTCCATGCTTTACTGTTAGGTATGGTGTGTTGTGGATGGTGAGCTGCATTGGTGAGCCGTTTGGTGTTGAGGCCAAATAGTTTGATTTTGGTCTCATCCGACAATAAGACCATTTCCCCACTTGGCATCAGAATCTTCAAGGTGCATTCTGGCAAAGCTCAAACGAGCCTTCATGTGGGCTATCTTAAGAAGTGTGACCCTCCTGAACCAGCCACAATTGTGGAGCACTTGTCACATGCACACCATTAATGACCACTCTTTGCCATAAAATCCTGTAACTCCTTCAAAGTGGCCATTGGCCCCTTGGTAGTCTCTCTTACCAGTTTCCTCGTTGCTCTTCCATCCAGTTTGTGGGATCCAGGGAGGGTCCAAACACTTGCCACTTCTTTATGATGGACTTTACTGAGCTCCTTGAGATTAGTAAAGCCTTTGAGATTTTTTTTGTCTCCATCTCCTGCCTTATGTCTGTCCACAACTCTATACCAGAGATCTTTTGAAAGTGGCTTGCCATCCACAGTCAGATGTTTGCTGTCAGCTGCACTACCAAGCAAGGGAATGAATGAGCCAGGAGCAGCTTCACTAATCACACGGAGTACAACTGATCACCGGTGGAAGGAAGCCAGTAACCGCAATGGAAATGGTGGGCACTGACACCTGATTGAGTTTACAAGTGGGGGTGGGGGGTCCTTTATTAATCTCAGTATTTCTTGTTTTTGATTTTTTAAAATTCTTCTGAACTTTAGCTGTGATATCTTTCACTTGGATGTTAGAGATTGCATTGAGTAAATAAAGCTGGAAAAAATATTAGTTTGTGTGATTCCATCTTGCCTGAAGAAGGGGCCTGAGTTGCCTCGAAAGCTTGCATATTGTAATCTTTTTAGTTAGCTAATAAAAGGTGTTATTTTGCTTGGCTTTCCTCTACATTCATAATGGCTAACACAGTACAACACCCTAGTACTACATTTAAGGCTGTAAAGCAATATAAATCGTAATATGTTCAGGGTGTCAGCCCAGCTAGGATTTACAGCAATTATGGAATCTCATCAGAACCAAAAAGAACAAATTGCCAGCTCATGAGAGCAGAGATGTTGACAGAGAGGTAGTGCAGATGACAAATGAGGCACCCAGCTATGAAGAAGGTGTCAACATTAAAAAAAAAAAAACACCAACCCATTTGTTTACTAACCCCTGGCACAAATATACCCGGGTGACGGCAGGCACTTCAGCTGGCGTTTTCTTCAAATATTTACATTTCCTTATTTGGTTGATACCTTAATGCAGGGTTTTGACACAATTGGTTCCACTTCTTTCGGCTTTTCCAATTGGCGCACAGGCAGGTCATGTGACTTGCTCAGGGTCACCAGTATGATTTGAACCCACAGCCTTAGGGTTTGAAGTCCAAAGCCTTAATCGCTGCGCCACACTGCCTGCCCTTTCCCAGTAGAAGCACTCTGGGCAGCAGTAGCTCAGCTCTGGACCCCAACAGCGGTCAGCACTCCCAGCCACCCCCCCCCCCACCACCACCCAATCCCACTGCCAGACCCAGCTGAGGCTGTCATTAACATCACCCCCTTGTTGTCCCACTAGATTAGCGTTTCTCAACCTTTAAGTATTTGCGACCCGAATTTTCATAACAGTTTTAATCGTGCCCCCCTAACGTTTTTTTGAAAGGAGCCCACTAATACCAATTTGTTCTTTTTTAATTAATGATATATCATATTTGCATATTTTATTATACCTACTAAACTTTTATCGACATTTATCTAACTCTACTTATTTTTCTAGTATCAGAATGTAGTTTAAGTTAATTTGTTTTGGTTTCAATAGATGTATTTTTCATATTTTCGATTCTTGTTTTCAGGGCGGCACGGTGGCGCAGAGGGTAGCGCTGCTGCCTCGCAGTTAGGAGACCCAGGTTCGCTTCCCGGGTCTTCCCTGAGTGGAGTTTGCATGTTCTCCCCGTGTCTGCGTGGGTTTCCTCTCACAGTCCAAAGACATGCAGGTTAGGTGGATTGGCGATCCTGAATTGTCCCTAGTGTGTGCTTGGTGTGTCCTGCGGTGGGCTGGCGCCCTGCCCGAGGTTTGGTCCTGCCTTGCTCCCTATGCTGGCTGAGATTGGCTCCAGCAGACCCCCGTGACCCTGTGTTCGGATTCAGCGGGTTGGAAAATGGATGGATGGATTCTTGTTTTCTTTTTTTCACATCTTCGCGCCCCCCCCTAGGGGGGCCTGCCCCACAGTTTGAAAACCACTGCACTAGATAATCATTTTTACCATTAAGTTTCATGCTTTTTTTAAACTGGTTAGCCTGCCACCCATCTATTATCAAGTGACTTACCGAGTTTGGGTGCTGCGCGCCGTCTGCCGTCCCACACCAGCGAGGCTAAAGGTCTCTTCAAGGAATGCGGCTAGGGAATCATATGCATAAACAACAAAGGGTTACTGATGGATAACTTAAGAGTCACCGTAGAGACCTGTAATCAAGCAAAGTTATTTTCTGTATGAGTTTTATTACAGCAAAAAAAAAAAACAAAACAAATTCATCCAAACTGCCCCCCAGAGTAAACACTTTTGATAAGTGCAAATCCTAATGTCTCTTTATATTGAGTGCATTACTCACTGTCACTGTGTTTGCGGCTTCATTTGTTTCAAAATCAGATTTATAAAGCTAGAGAGCTCGGGAGAAACTTAGCAAGTGGAAGATTTATCAGTCCAAGGAGTGAGGGGCTCACGTGGAAACAAAAGAAACGACCGAGTGTGACAATGCGGGCTCCTGCTCCACACTCCCTTCTTACTTTTCAGAGCCTCTTGAACTAGGGTTGCCAGATTAGAAAATTAGAAATACGGGACACTCTTAAAATCTCTCTCAATATTACTGTATATATAAATGTATACATGCCCCCTACACACCCAGACCAGTATATTATATAAAAGTACAGACATAAGTTAAAAACATATTAAAATATATTAACATATAATAATATATTAAAACATATTAACATATTAAAATATATTAAAACAAATGCTGCAGATGTTCTATCAGACGGTTGTGGCGCGCGCCCTCTTCTACACAGTGGTGTGCTGGGGAGGCAGCATTAAGTAGAGGGACGCCTCACGCCTGGACAAACTGGTGAGGAAGGCAAGCTCTATTGAGCTGGGCAGTCTGACATCTGTGGCAGAGCGACGGGCGCTGAGCAGACTCCTGTCAGTCATGGAGAATCCACTGCATCTACTGAACAGGATCATCTCCAGACAGAGGAGCAGCTTCAGCGACAGACTGCTGTCACCATCCTGCTCCACTGACAGACTGAGGAGATCGTTCCTGCCCCACACTATGGGACTCTTCAATTCCACCCGGGGGGGAGGGTAAACATTAACATTATACAAAGTTATTGTCTGTTATACCTGGATTGTTATCACTCTTTAATTTAATATTGTTCTTTATCCGTATGCTGCTGCTGGAGTATGGGAATTTCCCCTTGGGATTAATAAAGTATCTATCTATCTATCCATCCATTTTCCAACCCGCTGAATCCAAACACAGGGTCACAGGGGTCTGCTGGAGCCAATTCCAGCCAACACAGGGCACAAGGCAGGAACCAATCCTGGGCAGGGATGTATGTATCTATTATATAGTGCCTTACACATCTATCTATCTATCTATCTATCTATCTATCTATCTATCTATCTATCTATCTATCTATCTATCTATCTATCTAAAATGAATGGGGATTCCAACTGAATATGATGATACAATATTGTTGTGATCAGCGTCATTCCCTAACTAACATCTGTCTGTGTTTAAGGACAAGTCGTTCTCATCCATTCACTCCTTTAATTCACTAACACAACTAATTAAAGACAACATTGGAGAAACTTCATTTGAAGTTGAAGTTGAAGATGATGATGATGGTGGTGGTGGTGGTGCGGCCCTTTTGGTGTTCAAGTTGCAACTGGAGGCCAACCAGAACTCTGAAGTGAGGAGTTAGTGGTGAGCAATGAAATTCTGCCATCTAGTGGACATTTAAAACCATCACCTGGAGGAGACATGACACAATGAAGCACCTGAAACTTGTACACACGAATGGAGGACAGTTAAGTGAGTGGGCTTGGCATGACAGAGTTCTGTATGCCCGAGTGGATTTTGTGTTAAAGTGACATTCTGTCTAAAAGGCCTAATAAATAAAAACGATGCTGAAAACTGTACAAGTGTATCTGTTTACATGAAATGTCCTTACCCAGCATTGGCAGGGCCAGTGACGTGATTAGGATGAGCCACTCAGTCAGAGGTGAGGACTAAACTGGCATCCTAGGAGTTTAAAGTCCAAAGCCTTCCCACCAGACCCCTGATTGTCAGCCTCTTTGGCCTTGGGGGGGGGGGGGGATTTGGTAAAAGTTAACATTATACAAAGTTATTGTCTGTCTGTATACCTGCATTGTTATCACTCTTTAATTTAATATTGTTTTTTATCAGTATGCTGCTGGTGGAGTATGTGAATTTCCCCTTGGGATTAGTAAAGTATTTATCTATCTATTATATAGTGCCTTTCATATCTATCTATCTAAAATGAATGGGGATTCCAACTGAGTTAAATGATGATACAATATTGTTGTGATCAGCGTCATTCCCTAACTAACATATCTCTGTGTTTAAGAACAAGTCGTTCTCATCCATTCACTCCTTTAATTCACTAACACAACTAATTAAAGACAACATTGGAGAAACTTCATTTGAAGTTGAAAATGATAATGATGATGGTGGTGGTGGTGGTTCGGCCCTTTTGGTGTTCAAGTTGCTATCTATCTATCTATCTATCTATCTATCTATCTATCTATCTATCTATCTATCTATCTATCTATCTATCTATCTATCTATCTAAAACATAAAGCAAGGATTTTAACTGGTTATGAGGAAAACATAAGTAAAATCATTTGAAAATTATTTAATACCAGTAACGGCGCACTGCATGATAACACATAGTGAATACACTTGACTTGTAGTTTTCATCCTCTTCCTCTGTACGTTTAGAATTTGTTTGCTCAGAGGTTGATGCGCTTGCTCCTTCCTGAGCTGCTCATTTTTTCTCCACCCTAACGGCCCACTTCTTCTCTTCTTTTGTTGGTACCTTTTCACCTTAAAACTGATTAAGTCAGTGCTTGTGTTGCAATTACTTAGTACATTTTCTTCATTTTTCACTTAAGGCTTCAATTTGCCTCAAGAAAGATTAAAGATATGAAGAGGTAGGGGAAGCGACGGTGAACGTGGTAGGGAATGAGAACGGCGCCTGTACGCATGCGCCACACGGCCACCCTGCTTGTTGATTCTACAATAAAATAAAAATAAAAAGAGGAATAACCTTATAGGTCAATCATCACCCATAAGCGGACAGTAGACGTCACGTAGTATATGCATACAAAATTTCAGGTCAATCAGTCAAACGGTTTGCGAGCTACAGGTGATTTAAAATCCTGGATAGACAAACAGACAGCCACGGTAGCGTATTATATATAAAGACAAGCTAAAAAAGATTCTGTAAAAGTGAAATCATTTGAAAATATTTATTTAATACGGACAACAGAGAAATATTATTATTATTTAATACAGGCAGTTAGAAAATAAGTGGGCCGTGGCGAGTAGTAACAGCACACTTTGTCGACCCTGCTGTATGTTGCAATGCTGACCCAGAACTGCAGAGCAGCGCAGCTGGAGAGCAAAACGATAAAAGTGTCGCCGTCCTCAGCCAATAGCAACTGAACAAACTGCAAACAAACGGGCAGCAAACACTCGTGTCCTCGTTACATTTGGGTTATTTTCATCAAGAGATCTGAGAAAAGAAAGTATAATTACTTATCAAGTTACAATTAAGTACCGTAAGAAGATAGTAAAATATATTTTTATTACAAAATTTGAAAATGAACTAAATACGGGACATTTGGGTGTCCCTGAAAGGTCAGTACGGGACAGGGGACAAAATGATCAAATATGGGACATGTCCCATATATAAGGGACATCTGGCAACCCTATCTTGAACCCGACCCCGTCGGTAATCTAACCTGTCGCACTTTACAATTACACAGAAACACAGGAGTTTGCCGAGTTAGGAACTTTTATTCAAACACTTCAGACGAACATATGTTCCCCTTTCAAAAGTAAAGCGAGCTCCGTGTGAAGACAGAGGAGACAGATCCGTCTCTCAATTCAAAGTAAACACAAACATCTTCCTCTTCATAGGGGTGCGCGTCCCCCCAACACTAGCAGAGGACAGAGAGAGAGAGAGACAAAGCAAAGAGCAAAAAAGGACAGGTGCTGTTCAGGCTTTTAAGTAAGCGAAGCGCCGCGCGAGACGGAAATCACGTGACAGAGCAGCCGCAGCAACAGTAAGGGAGCAAAGTGGAGGTAAACTGTATTTATTTCCATTGTATCAGCGTTTAAGAGGGGGTTTTGGAGGAGCATCCGTGTCTTCTAGGGGTGCGTTGAGCCCCCCTGCTCACAAACTGGAAGAGCTGGACAATGAGGACATCAAATGAAGCAAGGGGAAGGTGCAAAGTGCAAACAGTGCTTTTATTAACAACCAAAAAAAATCAAAACAAAATCCCAAATAAAGTACAGTGCTTCAAGTGTCCATAAATAAAAAAATAAATAATCCATAAAAGGTAAAAATCCCAAAACGGTTAAAACGAGATTAAAATCCTGTAGCAGACATTTGGGGTCACACCAGCCAAGCACAGCTCCTTCCCAATCTTTTCAGCTCACCCCAGGTTTACTCAGCTGAAGAGACTTCACCCCCCCCCCGCCTTGGCTGACTCCATTGGCATCTGCCAGACTGCTCAGGGTCCGTTGTCCTCCCGTCTCCTTTCTCGCACTCGTAGTCGATCCTCGGATCCCTAGGGTGGACTCCTCCACGATCGTACTCTCTCTCCCATTTAGTGGGCGTGATCTGTCCCATAAGTGCCGCCGATCCTTCGCTCGTTCCAAGACCCCTGGCCGCACTGACCTCTCTTTTTTCATCTAGCTGGCTCGTCCCCTTTCTTTCGCCACCCAATGCCGCGCTCTCTCTCTCTCTCTAAGCCTTTATTTCCTTTCAGTTTCTTTTACATCCATTCCTTTTTGCACCGGCCCGTTCTTATAGGGCTCCATGGGCGCAGCGCCTCAATCACGCACCGCAGGAAGCCGATTAAGGAATTGAGAACGATGGCACCCTCACGTGCAGGTGCGACTCGCCCCACTTACTCCTTTCAACTCCCTGCGGCTGCACGATCGCGCCCACGGTGACTGACATGGCCAAATGCATTATTTTAAACAGGGATCCTCAATCACGGTCCTGGAGGGCTGCAGGTTTTTGCTCCAACCCAACTGCTTAATAAGAAGCACTTACTGCTCAAGTAACACTTCTGCTTCATTTTAGTGGTCTCGTTCGTTACGATTTTGAACCCTTATTTTAGTCTAATTTTGTGGCAGACGGGTATCAGCAAGAGTGAAAGAGAAGGTCTACAGGACGGTAGTGAGACCAGCTATGTTATATGGGTTGGAGACGGTGGCACTGAGCAGAAAGCAGGAGACAGAGCTGGAGGTGGCAGAGTTAAAGATGTTGAGATTTGCATTGGGTGTGAAGAGGATGGATAGGATTAGAAATAAGGACATTAGAGGGTCCGCTCAAATTGGACGGTTTGGAGACAAAGGCAGAGAGGTGAGATTATGTTGGGTTGGACGTGTGCAGAGGAGAGATGAGGGGTATATTGAAAGATTGTAGGAATGGAGCTGACAGGCAAGAGGAAAAGAGGAAGGTCTAAGAGAAGGTTTATGGATGTGGTGAGAGAGGACATGCAGGTGATGTGTGTGACAGAGCAAGATGACGAGGACAGAAAAATATGGAAGAAGATGATCCGCTGTGACAACTCCTAACAGGAGCAGCTGAAAGAAGAAGAAAATTGCTTATTTTAGTTTAAACAGCTGTATTCTTGGTTTTTAATGGCTCCGTATTAGCAATGACATGCAAATGACAAAAGAGACCTGCATTTCTCCATTTAGCTTGTTACCATTTCCACCTGTGTGTATTTATCAGGCACTATTGGGTTTAATTAAATACTTGGAAGGAAAGTGAAGAGAAAAAAAGTGAAAGACTGAGAATTACTTCTCCATATTAGCCTTCAAATCATTTGGATGATATCCTTAGAAAGGGGAGGACAATTCTAGGCTATGAGAATGACCATCCATCCATCCATAGGCAGATAGATAGATACTTTATTAATCCCAAGGAGAAATTCACATACTCCAGCAGCAGCATACTGATACAAAAAAACAATACTAAATTAAAGAGTAATAAAAATGCAGGTAAAAATAGACAATAACTTTGAATAATGTTAACGTTTATCCCCCTGGGTGGAATTGAAGAGTCGCACAGTTTGGAGGAGGAACGATCTCCTCAGTCTGTCAGTGGAGCAGGACGGTGACAGCAGTCTGTCGCTGAAGCTGCTCCTCTGTCTGGAGATGATCCTGTTCAGTGGATGCAGTGGATTCTCCATAATTGATAGGAGCCTGCTGAGCGCCCGTTGCTCTGCCACGGATGTCAAACTGTCCAGCTCCATGCCAACAATAGATCCTGCCTTCCTAACCAGTTTGTCCAGGCACGAGGCGTCTTTCTTCTTTATGCTGCCTCCCCAGCACACCACCGCGTAGAAGAGGGCGCTCGCCGCAACCGTCTGATAGAACATCTGCAGCATCTTATTGCAGATGTTGAAGGACGCCAGCCTTCTAAGGAAGTATAGTCGACTCTGTCCTCTCTTGCACAGAGAATCAGTATTGGCAGTCCAGTCCAATTTATCATCCAGCTGCACTCCCAGGTATTTATATGTCTGCGCCATCTCCACACATTCACCTCTGATGATCACGGGGTCCAGGAGGGGCCTGGGCCTCTTAAAATCCACCACCAGCTTCTTGGTTTTGCTGGTGTTCAAGTGTAGGTGGTTTGAGTCGCACCATTTAACAAAGTCATTGATTAGATCCCTATACTCCTCCTCCTGCCCACTCCTGATGCAGCCCACGATAGCAGTGTACATTGCTCTGTGATGATGCGGGTTCGCTCCATGCTCCCATCTTCCTTCTGGGAACCCTTGAACGCGACACCGTCGGTAATGTCATCGAATGCGGATTTTATATGTAAGCATATTTAAATATATACAGTATTTGGACAGAGACAACTTTTTTCTCATTTTGGTTCTGTACATTACCACAATGCATTTTAAATGAAACAACTCCGATGCAGTTGAAGTGCAGACTTTCAGCTTTAATTCAGTGGGGTGAACAAAACGATTGCATAAAAATGTGAGACAACTAAAGCATTTTTTTAACACAATCCCTTCATTTCAGGGGCTCAAAAGTAATTGGACAAATTAAATAACTGGAAATAAAATGTTAATTTCTAATACTTGGTCGAAAACCCTTTGCTGGTAATGACAGCCTGAAGTCTTGAACTCCTGGACATCACCAGATGTTGGGTTTCCTCCTTTTTAATGCTCTGCCAGGCCTTTACTGCAGCGGCTTTCAGTTGCTGTTTGTTTGTGGGCCTTTCTGTCTGAAGTTTAGTCTTCAACAAGTGAAATGCCTGCTCAGTTGGGTGGCCATTCAAGAATTTTCCACTTCTTTGCTTTAAGAAACTCCTGGGTTGCTTTGGCTGTATGTTTTGGGTCATTGTCCATCTGTATCATGAATCAATGTGACTGCTGTATTTAGCTGGATTTGAGCAGACAGTATGTCTCTGAACACCTCAGAATTCATTCGGCAGCTTCTGTCCTGTGTCACACCATCAATAAACACTAGTGTCCCAGTGCCACTGGCAGCCATGCACGCCCAAGCCATCACACTGCCTCCCTCCACCGTGTTTTAAAGATGATGTGCTATACTTTGGATAATGAGCTGTTCCACGCCTTCTCCATACTTTTTTCTTGCCATCATTCTGGTAGAGGTTGATCTTGGTTTCATCTGTCCAAAGAATGTTTTTCCAGAACTGTGCTGGCTTTTTTAGATGTTCTTTAGCAAAGTCCAATCTCGCCTTTCTATTCTTGAGGCTTATGAGTGGCTTGCATCTTGCAGTGCACCCTCTGTATTTACTTTTATGCAGTTTTCTCTTTATGGTAGACTTGGATATCGATACGCCGACCCCCTGGAGAGTGTTGTTCACTTGGTTGGCTGTTGTGAAGGGGTTTCTCTTCACCATGGAAATGATTCTGCGATCATCCACCACTGGTGTCTTCCGTGGACGTCCAGGGGCCTCATGTATAAACGGTGCGTACGCACAGAAATGTTGCATACGAACCTTTCCACGCTCAAATCGCGATGTATAAAACCTAAACTTGGCGTAAAGCCACGCACATTTCCACGGTAACTCATTCCTTGGCGTACGCAATTTATCCGCCCGGTTTTGCAGACTGGCGGCACCCAGTGTCAAAGCAGTGCTACTGTTCCTGTGTGGTTACCCTTTCTTAGATCCACATCCACGGCGGCGGCTTTATCAAATACACTGAAATTAACCGCATATCGTTCATAAATTTAATGCATCTGATTGTAATTAACCTGTAGATAGATAGATAGATAGATAGATAGATAGATAGATAGATAGAAGTAACAATATAATGGTCCACAGAATGGTCAAACTACTGTTCCTGTGTGCTCATCCTTTCTTTCTTAGCTCCACATTCCTGACGCGGCTTTAAAAATACACTGAAATTAACTGCATATTGTTTATTAGTGTAATGCATCTGATTGTAATTAACCTGCTGCAATATAATGGGCCAGGGAATAGCCATAGTATTCCAAATACCAGAACTGCTTTAGCGTTGTTACGCTCACTGCATCTTGTTCTTCTTTTTCCATATTACTCTCACTGCACCACTCGGAGTATTTATATCACTGTATCGGAGTGTGAATCACAGCAGCAGATGATCAGAAAGAGAATTATCGGTATACAGTTTCAAGTACACACTACCTCAACCACGGCAAAAAGCGTCAAAGCCTTTCCTGTACGGACCTCGCGTTTCAGAAACAGTTTCATCCCAAGAACTATAAACACACTCAATCACCTCACTGTAAACTTGCACTACAGTTATAATATTGCACAACCTGCGCTACTTTATAAAGCGCGTATGATGACAATATCATTTTTAAGATGAAATGCAGCAAAATATGTTGCTTATAGTATACAGATAAAACTTTAACTTCATTTAAATAATCTGTATTGCTAATAATTAAACATGTGAGGACACGGTGCCGCAGCGTATAGCTGGTTCAAGGATAGCTCCTGCCTTGCGCTGTATTCTTGCTGGTGCTGACGCGACACTGGAAGGATAGACGAATAGAATAAAGTAATTAAACATGTACCACGAAGATATTTCAATGTTCCTTAAAAGTTTTGGAGAATCGGCGTTCTAAGCTTACAAATGGCTTAACGTCTATTACAGAGCTGATTGTGTGGTGATTGGTGAAAGAAAAGTATGGACAGGAATTGGAGGTTAGTACGTTTGAAAGAGACAGTACTTCTGTAATAAATTATTTCATCGAAGGTCACACATGGTGCAGCAAGCCTCTTGCGTGAGATATGAACAATCACTGCGCCACCGTGTTCCCATGTTTAATAACATGCTTTCATTCCTATCATCATGAAAATGATATCACGTATACATCTCAGTATTTTAATTATTCAGAGAGCTGTAATATCTCGAATGTAATGCATTCTGTATCCTGTCGGAGAAAGAGAAAGAACGGAAGCACGTAGTGATTCACACACATAGAGCACATAGAAGATCAAATACAGAAAAAAGCATTTAACATGCTACTTGAGAAACTAGTAAAATAAACGATTTTAAGATGAAGTTTATGATGTTCTACTTTAATGGCAAAATAAACTACGTGATTAAAGTGGAAATTTCGAGATTAAAGTTGACATTTCATGCTTTTTTCCCCACTGTGTGCCTATGTTTTTTGTTTGTACCCTAATACGCTTTCATATGACACTCAGACGGTGGGCTACAACTCGCCTTTTCACAGCGACCTTGCTATGTGATTTCTTTTTTATTTCGGGCACTGTGCGACTTTGTGAATTTAATCTTTCGAGTTTTTCCGACACTCTGTCACTCGATCAACTTTCTTTTGTTGATTATACTACTGTTTAAACCAACAAATAGTACGTTTTTCCTTTGCCTCCACTTGGTATTCGCTGAAATTCTTATATTTTCCCCTGTGCTTTTCCCAGAAGGCTATTTATATTGATTTGCATATTCAAAGAGGCGTAATTCTGGGAGGAGTTGGGGCGGGACAGAAGGCGCGTGCACGTGCGTTACTTTTCACGCAAATCGGGATTTATGTAGTGGAAGAACGTGAAAGTATGCGTGCGCACAGATTCCTGCATCTGGATTTTTCTGTGCGTACGCACAATCCCGCTTTTGTGCTTATGCCATGTTATAGTGTGAGCTCTACGCACGGCGTTATACATGAGGCCCCAGGTCTTTTTGCGTTGCTGACTTCACCAGTGCTTGCTTTCTTTCTCAGGATGTACCAAACTGTAAATTTTGCCACTCGTAATATTGTAGCAATTTCTCAGATGGGTTTTTTCTGTTTTCGCAGCTTAAGGATGGCTTCTTTCACCTGCATGGAGAGCTCCTTTGACCGCATGTTGTCTGTTCCACATGCAAGCACCACACCTCAAATCAACTCCAGGCCTTTAATCTACTTAATTGATAATGACATAATGACGGACTTGCCCACAACTGCCCATGAAATAGCCTTTGAGTCAATTGTCGAATTACTTTTGAGCCCCTGAAATGAAGGGATTGTGTTCAAAAAATGCTTTTGTTGCCTCACATTTTTATGAAATCATTTTGTTCACCACACTGAATTAAAGCTGAAAGTCTGCACTTCAACTGCATCTGAGTTGTTTCATTTAAAATGCATTGTGGTAATGTACAGAACCAAAATTAGAAAAAAGTTGTCTCTGTCCAAATATTTATGGACCTAACTGTATATGTCTTGTTCAGGGTCGTCGGGTTTCAGCCCTCCTTACCTTGGCCGTGTCTCTCAGCACTGAACACCTTGTACTTCTGGGCACTCTAAGATGCAGTTCTGGAATATGACAGCACTGGAGGTTAATGGTTTCCTGGTAGCTTCACGTTTGATCCTTCTTAAATCTTTGGCAGTTAATTTGTGTCTTTTTTATCTCAACACGTTTCTTGTGACTCTTTTAGACTATTTGTAACAAAACGTTTGATGGTTCTGTGATCACACCACAATATCTTAGCAATTTCAAAAGTGCTGCATCCCTCTGAAAGACTTTTTACAATTTTTGACTTTTCAGAGTCAGGTAAATCTTGTTTTGGCCCATTTTGCCCAAGGAAAACAAGCTGCCTAATAATCATGCAAACCTTGATATAGGGCAGCGATTCTCAACCTTTTTCTTCTTGTGAACCCCTTCAAAAAACCGGAATAAATTGGCGAACCCCCCGTGTAGTCATTACGATATACTACAGGTTTATCCTTGTACGTTAGATGTTTTGTTTCAATGCGTCTATGAAGAAGTGATGGTTTTAAACTGCTGTTGGCCAGGACTTCATTACAAATTACACAAAGCGGTTTAGGTTCCGACTCATCCCTGGTAAAATAAAAACCCATTCGTAAATAGTCGCCGTTATATTTTCGTTTCTTCTCTTTTGTCTTACTATATTCACCAATTATTTCCTTACTCTCAGTCTGGAGAGGCGGAAGCTCACTACAACTTTCAGTATCGTCACCATGTGTTGGTACCAAATCAGGGACTGAAGTAGAAGAAGAAGCAATTGATTGCTCGTCCAGCTTTTTGTCAGACTTGATAAAACTACCCATTTTTAACCATCGATCCATAATAAAATTCCGGAGTAATAATTATTCACATTCATGTTTGACGTGCGTACGTTTAAGTAAAAAGTCTATCGTAATTTATTTACACACACTATGCACTACCAATTTATCTTACTAAAATCACTTGTGGTTCTTAAGCGCATCGTACAATTCAATTCGACTCTATACTCCCTTGTCTGATCGCGGCGTTTTTATATCAGCAGACGTTATTCTCGTTCTTTCAAGCGCATTCGGAGTTCTCGGTTCGCTGAATTGGAAGTTTCCGTATCATACGAGAATGTACATGCATCGCCAGCGGCACAGCGTCTCATCGCATTACAGATTGTTACCCTTTGCAACTCGACAATTTTACGGAAACTTCCGTCGCAGTTCGTAAGTGACTGAGGTAATATTCATGAATCTGACATTTAATTGATTTGTTGACCCATTATTAATAGTACTGTGAATATATTTGCCTACATTTAATATTTTGTTAAATATTTTACGTTTGGGATTTAAAATTCCGCCATTACAATATTTTTTTTCGCGAACACCTTTTATAAAGCATGAACCACCAGGTTGGGATTCACTGATATAGGATGTTGATCTCCTTAGGCCACATCCTCCCTCATTACACAAATACACATCACCTGATATGCTTAAAATCCAATAAGTATTCAAGTTTATACAGCTTGGAGTTGGAATATATGCATAAAATGATAATATGGTAAAAATAATCACTTGCCTAATAATTTTGCACACAGTGTAAAGCAGTGATGAGGAATGAAGAACATGGCTGCTCTGGAACTCACAAACGGAAGAGAAGCTCATCTGTCTGATGTCTTATGTACCACAACAGAATGGGATGGTTGGGTGGAGAGGGAGAGCAGAAATAGCTGGACTTGCTATACCCATTAACTTATCGTAAAGCACGGGCTTCGTCAGGCAGGATGCTATTGGCTGTCACAAAATAGGGGCGGGTCTGACTGTGCTTGAAGGTCAACAGACAGTCGTTAAATGTGACATACTCAAGGATTTACGGTCGATAACCTGACATAGTCCAGCAACGTCCGTCAGCTAATCTGACATACCCGATGAGAAGAAGTTGCCCAATGTGACACTGGCTTCTTTAACCAGCTGAATATTTATTTTTGTAGGTTTACTCTGAAAATATTTTGTCATAAACACTCAGAATGACCACTGATCAGTAGTTTTTAAACAGAATACAGAGAAGTAAAAGCAAGAACACTTATTTTTATTAAAAACAAACCACAACTTGAAACAATCTGAAACAGTATATATATTTTTTTATTACTCTGACATAACCAAATGTGACACGAAAAAAGAATACAATCTTCAACTGTCATCCAACACTAGGGATTTCAAATAAACGGGGTAAAAATGTTTTATAAAGAGCTAACCTTGTCTTTTATGGAAAGTCTGTCTTTCCCCTACTTGTTGACTCCAACAAATGTAAAGGAAAAAACAAATAATAAACTAAATGCAGCTAGTAGCAATGTCACAGAAAAGAAGTCACTGTCGGTAGTTATGCAGTCCAGTCATCACGTCCGCCAGTCATGCTGAGGGTCATGTCACATTACATTTCTGTAGAAACAAAAACATCACAACTGTCAAGAGGAAGTAGCAAATGCATGCACGCACTTGAACATCTTTCATACTGTTGAGAATACAGTTTTAAAGGCTACCTGCATGCCTGACAAGCAGAGCACCAGCAACATGACAGCAAGTCCTATACAGTAAGGTGGAAAAAAAAAAGGTAAACCTTTTGTCTTCCTGCACGGTGCTGTTTTTGTAAAACCGAACATACGTGTGTGTTGCTAAAACAAGCCACCATCCATCCCAGGTTACACATTTTGCACTGTGGTGACTGCTAGTGCTATGACGTCTCAATCACAAAGACTCAAGAAGAAGCTTCTTTTTTTCTAACAGTCATGGAAAAATGTGCTGGAACCCCTCCAGGAAAAAAGGAGAACCCACAACCGTCTCTGAAATAGCTTGAAACTGATAAAAGCCATTGTTAGTTCCGTATTTAACAAAAATCAGATTTGGCTTGTGGCGGACCTTGGCCGGGACTCCGAGAAGGACCAGGAGAGGGACTATACCTCCCCTGGACCATGAGAGGGCAGCCACAGGAACCAAGCATGGAAGCTCAATCCTATTGGGGCCTGTGGCCACCACAGGGGGGCGCCCGGAGGATTGTGGAGCCCTGGATGTCAGCACTTCCGCCACAACCGGAAGTGCTGCCAGAAGGAATTCCAAGGGCACCAGCCCACACACCAAGCACACACTAGGGATAATTTAGGATCGCCAATGCACCTAACCTGCATGTCTTTGGACTTTGGGAGGAAAGCGGAGCACTCGGAGGAAACCCACGCAGACACAGGGAGAACATGCAAACTCCACGCAGGGAGGACCCGGGAAGCAAAAGCTCTGGAATTGTATAAGGTAACTAATAAAGCGTTATTTGGAATATATACAGTTCATGTGTGTTCTGTGTCTACAACTATCTGCGTAAATGTACGATGACAGGAAATGTGAGGCAAGAAATGTTGACCACATAACTAAAACAGGAACTTTTATGTTATACTACTAATATCAAAATGTTGATGTGAAGGGTATAATGTAAGAGCCAATTTTAGAATGTTAAAACTTTGAGCTAAACTCATATGAGAATTTGCTTAATTTGAATAGAATATAATTTTCTTTCATACACATAGATAGATAAATCCCAAGGGGAAATTCACAAATCTTCTCCCCCTGTAAGTTAGTAAGATATCGAACTTTCTTGCTATAACTGAGATTCAGCGTGTTAATTGTGCCAGTTGTTGTTTAGAACAGGTCCCAGTAATCAGGGACTTAAAAGACCCATTTTCAGCTTAGAAATGGGATAAGCATACAGTTTTCTGACCATTTTGAAACGGTTCAGAAACGTTTGGAAGTGATTTAACTGAATAAACAGACTTAAAGAAATGTAACAAGATTTAAGCTTTGAACAGAACTTTTCTTAACAAGAACTTTTTTTTTTTTTGCTATTTTAATTATTTCTTTTCTGTGTGAACTGTTTTACTTTGAATTTTAACAAAAATTTTTAAAAATGAAGATATTTTGTCTGAGCAATCCTTTCAGCGCGTTTTGCTTTTGTTGAATCACATTTTTATGCTAGAGTTGCTTGCTGAACTTTGGTAATTTTAGAATCATCTTATGTGATTTGAAGATGGCGCCGCCTGGTGTGGCTGGCCGTCTGCTCGTCTCTCTAGTCTATGTTTTAACTTTGTTTTTATCCCAATGGCCACCGTCCTATGATCGTGAGTCTTTACTAAACATTTTCTGGCTTGCTTTCCTCTCAATTTTCATCTTCTGGTTGGATTTTTTGTGAACCTCCACCTTTGTTTTATTCATCTCCTGACTTCTTCACCTGGACGCCGGTGTTCACCTGTATCAGTGAGTTGAATGCCCCTCGGAGACGCAAACGCACCTGCCGCCGTCGTGGGAAAAGAGCCGGAATTGCTGTTAAACAATGCCAACTCAAGTCCCGGAGCTTTGATTCCCGATTCTTGCAAGTCGTCTATGACCCATTTTCTCCTGCTCAGGACTCCATCACTGGTTCATGGGCGCTGGACACCGGATTTAATTTCTCCATTTCAAGACAGCATTACTTTTCCTCAGCCTGCAATCGAGTAGCAAACACTGCTAATCTTCGCACGCTCACCCGTGCTCATCCTGCAACGAGCTCTTCTACCTCTATCAAGGCTGCTCTCTTGAATGTGAGATCAATGTCTAATAAAACTTTTATTCTGCAAGACTTTATTACCTCAAATAATCTGGATTTCTTCTTCATCACTGAGACTTGGATTTTAAATGGTGACTCTTCTTGTTTTACTGACATGACTCCACCTGGTTATTCATTTTTAAACTTTCCTCGCCTGACTCGTCGTTTGGGGAAATGGGGGGCATTGTTCTTGTGTCGGAGCCTTACAAGGGGTCCGTTTAGCAGCTTTGAACTTCAACTTTTCAAAGTGTGCAGCTCCCCTTCTCTGCTGTTTGCCGTGGTTTATAGACCTCCTGTAATTAATGAAACTTTCATCTCTGAATTCTCTGATCTCTTGGCTGATATCACCCTCTCTCATGATAAAGTTTTTATTGTTGGTGATTTCAACATTCACGTTTGTTGTCAATCGAAACCTTTGGTCAGTTACTTTTTATCACTATTGGACTCATTTGATTTTATCCAGCATATTAATATGCCACTCACTCTCTCGGTCACACCCTTGATCTCGTTCTTACTCGTGATATTTCAGTTAATAATATTGATTTATGTGATGTTTCTTTTACTGATCATTTTTCTATAATGATGGATCTGAATATTACTGTTGATGTCCCGACTAATAGCTGTCCCCCACGCTGCTCGCGCTTTTTAAATTCTTCTATTATATCTGACTTTAAAACCATTTTCTCTAGTCTTTATGTGCATGACCAAAATAATGGTATCGATGATTCTGTCGTAAAATTTAATTCTTCCTGTAAAACGATTTTAGACTCAATTGCTCCGCTCAAGATACGCAGTACAGTAATCCCTCCTCCATCGCGGGGGTTGCGTTCCAGAGCCACCCGCGAAATAGGAAAATCCGCGAAGTAGAAACCATATGTTTATATGGTTATTTTTAGAATGTCATGCTTGGGTCACAGATTTACACAGAAACACAGGAGGTTGTAGAGAGACAGGAACGTTATTCAAACACTGCAAACAAACATTTGTCTCTTTTTCAAAAGTTTAAACTGTGCTCCATGACAAGACAGAGATGACAGTTCTGTCTCACAATTAAAAGAATGCAAACATATCTTCCTTTTCAAAGGAGTGCAAAGCAAGCAGTCAAAAAAAAAATCAATAGGGCTTTTTGGCTTTTAAGTATGCGAAGCACCGCCGGTACAAAGCTGTCGAAGGCGGCAGCTCACACCCCCTCCGTCAGGATCAGAGAGAGAGAGAGAGAGAGAGCCACAGAAAAACAAACAGTCAAAAATCAATACGTGCCCTTTGAGCTTTTAAGTATGCGAAGCTCCGTGCAGCATATCCTTCAGGAAGCAGCTGCACACAGCCCCCCTGCTCACACCCCCCTACGTCAGCGCAAGAGAGAGAGAGAGAGAGAGAAAGTAAGTTGGGTAGCTTCTCAGCCATCTGCCAATAGCGTTCCTTGTATGAAATCAACTGGGCAAACCAACTGAGGAAGCATGTACCAGAAATTAAAAGACCCATTGTCCGCAGAAACCCGCGAAGCAGCGAAAAATCCGCGATATACATTTAAATATGCTTACATATAAAATCCACGATGGAGTGAAGCCGCGAAAGGCGAAGCGCGATATAGCGAGGGATCACTGTAATAAGGGTAGACCTGCTCCCTGGCTAAATGAAAATACACGATCACTGCGCCGTGCCTGTCGAACAGCTGAACGGCGTTGGAAAAAAGATGGCGTGATTGTCTCTAAACAGATTTTTAGGACTTCTCTTTTCAATTTCCAAGCTGAAGTTAAGATAACGAAACAAAAATTCTTTGCCGATTTAGTATCCCATCACTCAAAGAATCCTAGGGTCTTATTTAATTCAATTAATGTGGCCATTCACCCCCACTCTGCGATGGGATCAAATAGCATTGTTCATTCATGTGACCAGTTTCTAGCATTCTTTGTCAGCAAAATCGATACTACCCGCCATGGCATTGTTCAAACAGGCTATGAACTTCCTACTGTTAATCATGACATTGTCTTAGAATCCTTTGATCTAGTCTCACTTTCACAGCTAAAAAGCACTATTGACTCCCTTAAACCAGCCCCCAGTCCTCTGGATATTGTACCACCACGTCTCTTAGTGGAAGCCTTTGATGTGTTGGGCCCACCCTTACTAGCCATCATCAATGATTCTATTAGTTCGGGAGTTGTGCCCTTATTTTTTAAACATGCTGCAGTCTGTCCCAGTCTAAAAAAGGCAGAATTAGATCCTGGAGTTTTAGCCAATTTTCGTCCAATTTCCCAACTGCCATTTCTGGCTAAAATTCTAGAAAGAATTATTTATAATCAATTGGTTGATCACCTTACCTCCAATAATTTATGTGAGATCTACCAATCTGGCTTTAGGCGTTATCATAGTGTTGAAAAGGCACTCCTGAAAGTGTTCAACGACATCTCTCTTATTACTGACTCGGCAGTGATACGGCAGTCCTTGTCCTCCTTGACCTGTCCACTGCCTTTAACACTATTGACCATGAGATATTGCTGTTGCGGCTTGAACATCTTGTTGGACTTAAAGGAGCTGCTCTTAACTGGTTCAGGTCATATCTAACTGGTAGACACTTCTCAGTGACTTTTAATTCCTCTTCTTCATCTACTGCTCCTCTTAAATATCGTATTTTATTCTCCATATACCTTCAACCTATTGGGATGATTTTTAGGAAATTTAATATTTCTTTTCACTGCTATGCTGATGATACTCAGGTTTATATTCTTGTCTGCAACTCTACAACAAATCAACTCCACAACTGTCTGTCTGAACTAAGATCCTGGATGGCTAATAATTTTCTTGATCTGAATCAAAATAAAGCAGAGGTGCTTATAGTGGGTCCATCAGTTAAAGCCCAAATTGGTCTTGGACTTCTCGGCTCTTTCTCTGTCTTTTCCAAACCTCAAGTCCGAAATCTTGGTGTTACCTTTGATAGTAACCTCTCTTTTGAGAAACAAGTAAATTCTGTAGTCAAGAGTTGCTTTTTCCAACTTCGTCTATTAGGTAAGATAAAGCCTTTTTTATCTTCTAGGGATCTTGAGATAGCTACTCATGCGTTTATTTTTTCTCACCTCGATTACTGCAACTCGCTGTATTCTGGGATTAACAAATCCCTGATACACAGGTTACAGTTGGTCCAAAATGCTGCTGCTTGCTTTCTGGTGGAGGCAAGAAACTATGACTCTGTTTCTCCAATATTAGCTTCTTTACACTGGCTGCCTGTCAGTTTTCGAATTGATTTTAAAATTTTGCTGCTAGTTTTTAAATCTTTACATGGGCTTAACTCCTGCCTATTTATCTGAACTGTGTGTTTTTCATTAGCCATCTAGAGTGCTTATATCTTCTGGTCAGCTGTCTCTGGTTGTCCCTCGTACCAAGTGTAAAACCAAGGGGGACAGACAGGGCTTGTGCAGCTGCTGCGCCTCTCCTGTGGAACTCTTTACCTTATCATATAAAGGAGTCGTCTACAATTGAATTGTTCAAAACAAAATTAAAGACTCATTATTATTCACTTGCATTCCGTGATCTTCAGTAATACTGATGGTTTCCTCTTTGTGATTATATAACATTACTTCTATTTTTTATGTATATAACATTACTTCTATTTTTTATTTATTCTATTATTGTAAAGCACTTTGGCCACAGCATTACGATGTTATTTTAAATGTGCTATATAAATAAATTGACACTGACAAAAACGCAGCTACTTTTAATGTGTGAAGACTGAAGTCCAAATATCAAACAAATACTTTCACAAAGGGTACAAGTATAACAAAACAAGTGTGCTTTTATTCAGTGGGGGACAGGACACATTTGCAAAAATAAGACGCTGATGAGGACGTGCGAGGTAGTTTAAGGTGGCTCGAGATTACAACTTTTTTCGTAGGCTTCAGGGATTCTAGCATTAAAGGAATAGTCTATCAAAAAAATTTATTTTTTTTCTTCTGAAATCTGTTACTTAAGCTGTATTGTTTACAGTGACTGCAGAGAAAAAATTTTTAATCTCATGTTTTATCAGAGAAATGAGTTAAAGTTCTGGACATAATTACCTTTTTAATGGGGATCAACAAATGCAGAAAAATCAACAAAGAATCTGAAAACATCCATAAAAAAATTCTCAAGTAAAATTTTCTCAGGTTGCATTATCCATACATCAGGTATCCTGCCATCTGATCACAATGTCCTAAACATGATTATTTCCCTAAAATATTGTTCATCCACTTCTGGAAAATTCCTCCCATGAACAGCAGTGGAGAACGCTCAAACGAGAATGAGCATTTGAATTGAAGACTCGCCTCCCCCACTTTGCATATTGGATCGTTTCTTTACAGTGAGGACACCGCTTGACAGAAACACATTGGGGTGTTGTAAGCATATGACTGGTTGGCTGCCATAGGTGTACAGAGTCTTGTGAAATTCTGCCTTGTATCAGCCAATCAACTTGAATACAGCAGCACTATTTTGCTGTAAACCTGCTCAGTTCCCTGAAAATTGTTTGTGCGGCTGGCTTAGATAAACACTTTTTTTTTATCCCCCTAGCACCCATGATGCTTTGCAAAGCCAGCATGACATCACAGACCTGTAGCGGGCATGCTGGATGGGGATGTCACTACCTGATCCGTGCCACCTGCCCGATTTGCATAACGCGTGCACAGAACTTTCAAGCACGCACACTATTAAGTGTACTCCACGTCACACTTTATCCCACTGCCTGATCTGGTTCGCACATGTGTGATGTTGCTACCTGGATTGGTATTAGCATGATTTGTACCATGCACAAATTTACATTTACTTATTGCCTTTATCCAAAGTGACTTACAACATGTATGATACAATTGGTTACGTTCTCCAAATGGTGCACAGGCAGGTCAAGTGACTATCTCATGATCAGACAGTGTGAGTAGCGAGATTTGATTCCACAGACTCAGGGTTTGAAGTCCTAACCACTATGCCATACTGCCTAATTTGAAAGGTATATTGGCTGACCATAATGAGAACAGTACAAAAAGTACTTGGTTGTTCTTCACAGATTCATTATATGTTGTATCTTCGTAGACGGATTAAGCATGCTATTCTCCACGCTATGTAATGCAGATTAAGCAGGGACCAGGGCAACTACCCAAGTATATAACGCTCATCCCTTGCATCACAGTCTATGTGAGTGTTAGTTAGTCTCAGTGATAGGTGTGTTGGAGACGCAGAGAGAGATGAAGGACTTGCAGTATAATTTTATCTCAGGGAGACATGGTGGTGCAGTCACATTTTTGTTCACAATTATCGGTACAACATAGTTGCCAGATGCTTCCCTTGATCTCAGGGACCACTGAACCATTAGGATCCACTCAAAACTAGCTCCGTTAATCCTTCCACAATGACTTCAATGGTTGTTTCCAAGATTCCAGAACACTTCCTTCTTTTTTTGCCAAATTCAAGACAGGGATTTGCTGATCACTAGTCGCCACACTTCATTACCATGGCCAGTGACTACAACTAGCTGATCTCGAAACTTCTGTCTACTTTTTACTTCAGACGTGTGAATTATGTGACACGAGTAGTTTCACAAACGTTTGTTGATTAGTTATGTCAACCTGTTAGGTCAGGAATTTTGCGCTCTCCATTCTCCCTGAATACTTGAAGATTTAACTCGATGTCCGATAAAAGCATGACTGAGGATGGGCACATGGAAAGAGCATGTTAAATATCCGCATCAAAAACAAGTTGAAAAGGGGAAAATATGCAACTGTCCAGACACCTGATAGCACTTGGTCCAATCATCCTTAAATTTATGTGAGGACATGCACTGGTTGGTGCCTTGTTTAACTGTGTAAAAACTGTCAGTGACAGTTACGACAAAACAAAAATGTTAATAATGCAAAAGTAAGTAAAAATGAAAGGTGAAATTACCTTGGAATGCACAGATGCTATGGAAGCTGGGCTGGGCGATAATAAGATAATGATAACTATTGAAAGCTTTTAAATCTTCAACAACGATCATTTTTTTATTATTTTGAGTCTAGGGGTCTACATGGGACTTGACACCATGTTTGGAGATGTACCTTGAGCATGTGTTAGGTGAAAAATTACCTATGTTTAATAAATCCTGTACAAAATGAGTGTCAGTGCAATGCAGTCTCACAGCCTTATTATTTATGGATAATAATCTGCAATCTCCCCAAAAGGAAGATTTCATATATTGGAAGTCCAGTGACCCACTCTGAACCCACTCCTACAGTATAATACTTAATGCTATAATACTCGGAGGCTAGGGATCTGCACTGGCAATCGGAAGGTTGCCGGTTCGAATCCCGTAAATGCCAAAAGGGACTCTGCTCTGTTGGGCCCTTAACTCTTTTAGGGCGGATGTCGACTTCTGTCGACAGGAGGGGTTGAAGGCGAATGTCGACAAAAGTCGACATCCAAGGATAGAGGGCGACAATCAGCTGTTAATGGCGACAAATCTCACTGTCACGTCACAGGCATTCCCTCTGTGCTTGGAGGAATGCTAGACTCGTTGACTTGGCAACTAAACCTTGCGTGTGCATGAGTTGTGAAATGTAAACAATGGCAAGATGGCATCGACATGTGAAAAGGGAGCGAAGCGAGTGCAGAAAAGAAAACACTCGGCAGACGATGTTTTGTGCATTATCGCGGAGTCTGACTCTTGATTTTTCAGAATCGGATTTTATTGGCAGTGATCAGGAGATCGAGCAAGAGAGTGAGAAGCCGGCATCAGCTGATCAGACACCAGCCGATGCCGCGCCAGCGGATCAGCTGCCAGTTGAGTGCCTTCGCGCAGCCGATGCATCTACGGCAAGGTTAGCATGGGATAAATACACAGACATTGATCCGTTGAGAGCCGATCTGGCTACCGGACTTCACAAGATGGCATGGCTTGCTGTTGGACACGACAGATCACCAGCTGCTGTACTTCAGGCTGCTCTCTCCTGATGCTGATTTTTAGCTACTGTCAGACGAGACAAACAGGTAGGCAGAGAATTTTTTTGAATCGCGGGCTGCGTTTGCATCGCATTCTCGTTTTTCAAAGTGGAAACCCACAATGAAAGACGAGATGAAGCGCGCTGTGGCATTACAAATAGAGATGGGACAGAACTGGTGATATAACTTCAGGGAGCACTGGTCCAAACATGTTTTGTCCCCTGGTGGCTTTGGACAGGTTATGCAGCGTGGTGATAGGTACGTGCTGCTGCAAAGTTTTATTCACTTCTGTAATAAACAGAAGCAAATCCCATGGGGTGAGCCAGGCTATAATGCCACACACAAAGTTCATAAAGTTTCAGAAGATGAAAAGAGGTGACAATACGGTTTTCATGCAGGCAGAAAACTTGGTGGCAGTGGCATGGCACGATGGCAAATGGGTGACTTGTCTCTCTACAGTACACACTAACAATATATGTGAGAAAGTGCAGCAACAGACAATTGAAAAATAGGCACCAAAGCAACACGTATGGTAAGGAGTGCAATGTGGCAATGACTGAAATTGGCTGCTTTTTAGCGAGATCAGACTTTGCTGTGTAAAATGTATGTGATATGTATGTGAAATCATAGAGTATGCAGGCTCATACAACATGCAAGACAGTAACATTTGTCAAAAGTAAATATTTTTTGTTGATTTGATATGTTGAACAATTGCTTTGTGTTCTTTTTTAAAAAATGTTAGTTTTTGGAAAAATATTCAGCCCTGGGAGAAAAGAAACAAAAAAAAAAATTAGCCCTAAAAGAGTTAAGCAAGGCCCTTAACCTGCAATTGCTGAGCACTTTGAGTAGTGAGAAAAGCGCTATATAAACGCAAAGACTTATTATTATTATTATTAATGCTGTACAAGACAAAAACCTGCATGAGTACAGAAAATGCAAAAGCCCTGAAGCAATGCTAGCTTCCATGGTTGAGCAAGATCTTCTTCCCGAGGGAACGAAGAATGGAGGGTCATCCTGATCAAGGGTACAACATGCTGCAGTATTCTAACAGAGAAGCAGGCTTTAGTATCTGCCGAGTGGTTCAGGGTTATTTTTACAGTGCGGACTGAGCAGACCTGTGAAATCGTTTGTGCTTTTATTTGGTGATGAGTCATTGCAGCTGCTATTCTTTTATAGATGACTGATCCAAGACGTTATCTCCCTCACCATGTAGAAACAGGCAAACATCTTGATCTTTTGTTAACTAAGTTAAAGAAAAAATAAATAAATAAAGCAACTCTAGGATGAATTTTAAAAATAATAAAAATCCTATGGAAGGGTATTTGTGCCAAAATGAAATGTAATCCAAAGTGCCAACTACGTTGAAATGCAAAGCATATTCATTTTGGCACGGTTTTATCGTTTGGTTTTACCCAACCACATGTATGTTAGTTTTTCGTGATGACATGTAATGTGCGTGTCAGTTTATGGCCTTTTAATTCCATAAATTGTGTGTCATCATAACTAAAGGTAAACCAAACACATTACATTTCATTTAGCGGCTGCTCCGAGCGTATCGCATTACAATTCATGACCTGCATTTATCAGGTCAAAACTAGGGTGTTGTACCGTGTTAGCCATTATGAATGTAGAGAAAAGCCAAGCAAAATGACACCTTTTATTGGCTAATTAAAAAGACTACAATATGCAAGAAGAAGGGGCCTGAGCTGCCTCAAACGCTTGCATATTGTAATCTTCTTAGTTAGCCAATAAAAGGTGTCACTTTGCTTGGCTTTTCTCTCAGGTCAAAACCAAATGCAACCAAATGACCAATCAAGTGTCAAAAGGTGGGGTAAGAGGAGTGTTTACACTGAGCCCTAAATATGCCGAACGGGGAGTTGATAAAGCAGTGCCGTACTTGCCCTTTGGCACAAATAAAGTTCAATCTATCTATCTCTTCCTGGTCTCATTGAACAGGTGGAAGTTTGCAAAGTCAATAACGATTTTATTATCTGTAAAAGAAGCAGCAACTGGAGAAGAAATTCCTGCTGCAACAGTAATAGCCTTAGAAAGCATTCAAGATCTGCAGCATACAATTATGTAGATCGTCAATTGAGTGTTCACACTCCAATATTCTCTTAAATAAGGTGGGTAAATACCTGCAGATGGGGAGGACAGTACTGGCTATTGCTAAATTTCAGAGGACCGTCACAAGAACAATAGCACAATATGTGATACAAAGCAAATGTAGCACATTATTCCTGTCTCTGCATGAGTTTCCTCCAGGTGGTCCGGTTTCCTCCCACGGTAAAAAGACATGCAGGTTAAGTGAACTGGTAATGCTATTCGATGCTTCCACCTGATGTACTCATTAAGTTTTTTTATTTATCAATTGAATAATAATAATTCTTTACATTTATATAGCGCTTTTCTCACTACTCAAAGCGCTCTCCACACAGGGAGGACCCGGGGAGCGAACCCACAGTCTCCTTACTGCAAAGCAGCAGCACTACCACTGAGCCATGGCTGTGTTATTTGTCCTATGAGCCCGTATTCTTGTTTTTTATGT
The DNA here is from genome assembly GCF_900747795.2 of Erpetoichthys calabaricus. Taxonomy (NCBI): domain Eukaryota; kingdom Metazoa; phylum Chordata; class Cladistia; order Polypteriformes; family Polypteridae; genus Erpetoichthys; species Erpetoichthys calabaricus. The sequence continues at coordinate 10,936,947 of NC_041401.2, forward strand.
TTCTGCTGCTGTATGCATCCGAATTTCCCCGTGGGACTAATCAAGTGTATCTAATGTAATCTAAATTGGCCCTAGTGTGTGATCACCTTGTGATGGACTGGCTCCCTGTTCGGTAATTGTTCCCACCTTGTGCCCTATGCTCATTGAGGTGGGCTCCAGCAATCAACCCGTGACTCTGGTCTGGATTAAGCAGGTTAGAAAATGACATGACTACACACATTCTATAGACAAATTAAGAGCAAGACATAAAACATACTTTTCAAGGTTTCAGTTAATCAATCCACACTGACAAAGCTATGCTTGCAGCCAGAACACACAAAATGTTTAGAATGGAACGCCTCTTACCTCAACTGTTGATGCGCCTTTCCCACCTTTTGATGTCGATTGGTCATTTGATTACATTTAGTTTTGCTATGAGAAATGAGTGGTCTTGTGTTGAAGTGCAATACACTCCGAGCAGCTGCTAAGCAAATTGCAATACATTTACTTTGCATTTAGTTATGACATGCGATCAGTGGACATGAATTAAAATGCAATACATATTTGTATTAATTTTTAAAATAAGTAAATTGTATGCCATAGTGAACAGCAGTCGATCATTTAGCTGGTATGTTTTTTAATTATGACACGACATAAATGAACTACGTGTATTTGCATTGCATTGCAAGTTAGTGGGCTCTGGATTGCATTTAATTTTGGCACAAAAAATCTTCCATTAAAGCCAGCCAAGCAGTCAATCTGCAAAACAATAATTTATGGAAAAGAGTCAATCAAAAAATGAGGACATGTCTAACACAACAAGGGCAAATCTTTGCCTCAAAACTAATCCACAGATTAGTATAAAAGCTGGGTGTGAAAAATGTGCACTTTGTATTTGGTATTCTGAAAGTTTGCTATGCACGGAGCCAAGATTACTGCTTATGGAAGTTGAATGATTTTATGATTTCTTTAGTCCAGAACCTGTCCTCTAAAGAAATGCTGGGTGCTCTCTTGCTGTGCTTCATGATCACTGATCACATTTGGTCTCACAGGATTAATGGCATGGGTGGGCAAAGTCAGTCCTGGAGGGCTGCAGGTTTTTGCTCCAACCCAGTTGCTTAATTAGAAAACAATTCTTACCAATAATTTAATTTCATGGCTTGTTAGTGCTTTAACTCTGCCATATCAGGCCATTCTCATATCCTAGATGTTTTTCCCCAAATGATGTGAAGGCTAAAATGGATGAGTAATACTTAAATCTTTCACTTTTTTCTCTTCACTTTCCTTCCAGGTATTTAATTAAACCCAATAGTACATGATAAATACACAGGGGTGGAAATGGTAACAAGCTAAATACAGAAAAGCTGCTTTCTTTTGTCATTTGAATCTTATCTTATATATAATTTGCCAGTCTCCTCACTCACTCACTCACTCACGTCCGTCCGAAGCCGAATGCGCAGTCGTCTTCTGCGCACGTTGCCTTCTGCGCATGTCCGAAGCTGAATGCGCAATCGCCTTCTGCGCAGCTGCCCGAAAAACCTTACGAGACCGACATCGTGGCAGGCGGCGGATTTACGGCTGTGAAAATTCAAAGAGAAAGGCGACTTCGACCAACATCACGGCAGGGTCCGTCTGAAGCCGAATGCGCAGTCGCCTTCTGCGCATGTCCGAAGCCAAATGCGCAGTCGCCTTCTGCGCAGCTGCCCAAAAAACCTTACGAGACCGACATTGTGGCAGGCAGCGGATTTACGGCCACGAAAATTCAAAGAGTAAGGCGACTTCGACCATCATCGCGGCAAGCGGCGGATTTACGGCTGCAAAAATGCAAAGAGAAAGGCGACTTCGATTAAAGCTCTAGAGGCCTGAAAGGCGATTTCGACTACAGCTCCAGGCCTAATTACGCATTCACTCAATACACCCATATCAGGTGTGTGGTGCTTATACTTATTACTTACTATTCCACTCGTGCCTGTTTCATCTTACATTGTTGAAACAGGCTCTTTGTCTAGTTGTTAATAAAAAGCCATTAAAAACCAAGAGAACAGCTGTTTAAAACTAAAACAAGCAATTAGGGTCCAGAATCGTAACGAGTGAGACAACTAAAGTGAAGCACAAGTGTTACTTGAGCAATAAGTGTTTCTTATTAAGCAACTGAGTTGGAACAAAAACCTGCTGCCACTGCGGCCCTCCAGGAACAACTTTGCCCACCCCTGTCATATGGCAAAGCAGGCCTATACCTTCACATGCTTTAATAACGGAAAACAAATCCAGTGTTTATTCTTAAATAAATGTAACCTAAGAAAGCATACTTGTATTACAGAATTCAGCATTAATAAGCATGGTGCCTATTTTGTATCTTTTTTTTCCTGTTTGTTACTAACCCTCATCTGTTCTGTTTCTCTTCTCAGTACTCAAATGTGGCACTTGGTGCCACTGCCCACCTGTCAAGTTGTTTTGCCTGCTTAAAGAAAAGTCACCCCTGATGGAGGTTTGCAGGAATCATTGGGTAAAGGGGTCCTTTCATTGGATTGGCTGGCCCAGTGCTGACTCATCTGTGGAATGGCCAATAGGGGGAGGCAGCTTGATGGCCGAGGTCTCCAGGACTCTGAACAAATCCAAATCCTATTATGTCCTATCATCTACTGTTGAATTCTGCTCTGTACTTGTAATATTTCTATTGCACTATTGTATTTAGGATTACTTGTGTTCTGTTCTGTGTATTGTATTGACACCATTCCCAATGTTTCTACCATTTTTTTTCCCTATAAGGGTTTTTTTTGGGAGTTTTTTTCTTGTCTTCTTAGAGAGTTGAGGCTGGGGGGCTATCAAAAGGCAGGGCCTGTTAAAGCCCATTGCGGCATCCCTTGTGTGATTTTTGGGCTATACAAAAATAATTGAATTGTACCGTATTTTAAGCAGGGATTTTCAGATTTCCTCAAAATTGTTTAAATCCTGTAGCATTATTTTAACCTACATATGGGAATATCAAAAGATCAAATATTCCACAAGGGCTACCTGTACTGGGGACAGACCTCTAGTATAAATTATAGACAATGCTGAATAACTGCTTCATACCCTGGCCTCTCTTCCTTCCAACAGTTGAATTCTCCCTAATAATTCACTTTCTAACTTTATGCTCAACAGCTCTATGTTCGACAGGGGCTGATAAACACAGGTCCACAACAACTTACCTCTCCCATGGTTTTAGAAGTTGTGCAGAAACCCTGAACCCCATAAATGGAAGCACATGAAACCAAGAACTGCTGTTTACCCAAAAGCACAACTAAGCCCAAACATGCTTCCCTCACAGATTCCTACTACCCAGTTCAAGGTCCTGAAAGTCATTGACGTACTTCATCTGGTAGCCCCTCAGGCACCTGTAGACAGGGTTTCTACCTGCATCCCCCCCTACAGAATACATTCCTTTAATCTCAAATCAGCTTTTAGTATTCAGCAAAAACATACAGGATCTAGAGGCAAGACAACTGTCAATCAAATTCGACTTCTGCTGTGCTTGCGGAGCTCTGGAGGTCCACCCCAGCAAGCACACAGACCAGATTGTGGATTCTTTTTCGGCTCACCCTTCGGCAAAAGTGCCGAGTTACCCTCGTGTTTATGCTACTCAATGCAGTAATAGGTTTGAGGTGTGCAACTGTAATCTGGGAAGTTTATTTCAAAGTTATTACTAAGATGACAGGGTGAAACTGGCCAGGAAGACGTGAAAAACAACCCAGGCAGGCTATTTTAAAATGCTGACGTTTGCTTAATCAACATATGGCCAGAATGACCAAGGGTCACTGTCTGCACAAGCCATGAGTGACTAGAACAGGGGAAGGTGTTAGTTGGGCACAATCCAGCAATAACAGACAGCCCAGATGGCAGTTGTTTATACCTGGCAAGGTTCATAGTATGTAAATATGTAAGTGTTTAATATACTCGTTGAGATTTTACCCTGCGAACACCTGCACACCATAATTTTTATTAAAAAATAAACACTGTTGTATTTGAATGCATCTTTCAATTTTGTGCTCACCAATTTATGCATACATACATATTTTTGAATGTGACCTTCATTTTCTTGAACTTTTTATCATTATCTTAAGTAAAATTTTTACAGGTTTAAAAAAGGGTGACTCACAAAAGAACAACTGACAGTCAAAGACAGACAAGTCAATCTATTAAGCGACGTCAACCAAGGCCATTTATTAATATCAAGGGGTGGCATTTATGTGACTCAAGCGGACTGCACTCCTGACCACTGCACGCCCATCCTCATCCAAAAAGCCAAGGGGCAATGATGAGCGTGCCTGGGTTTGGCGGATGCCAGGATAATGTTACCTGCATGACTGCATTGTGCCAACCATGAAATTCGGTGAAGGAGAGATAATGGTGTTGGGTCTGTTTTTCAGGGTTTGGGCTTGGCTAGTGAAGGGCAATCTTAATGCTTCAGCATACCAAAACTTTTTGGACAACACTATAATTCCAACTTTACGGAAACAGTGTGGGAAAGACCCTTTTCTATTCCAACATGACTGTGCCAAGTGCACAATACAAGGTGTTTAAAGACATGGTTGGATGAGTTTGGTGTGGAACAACCTGACTGGCCTGCACAGAGCCCCGACCTCAACCCCACTGAACACCTTTGGGATGAACTGGAATGGAGATTGCGAGCCTGGAATTCTTGTCTAACAGCAGTGCGCTACAGAATGAATGTACACGAATTCCCACAGAAACACTCAGACATCCTGTGGAAAGCCTTCCAAGAACAGCGGAAGGTATTATTGCTGCAAAGGGGAGGACCAACTCCATATTAAAGTCTACGCATTGGAATGCAATGTCATGAAAGTCCCTGTTGGTGTAAAGGTCAGGCATCCCAATACTTTTGACCACATAGTGTATATTAGCATGTATAACTATATACACATAAACTGTATACAGTTTCTGTGCATGTATATCAGAACTCCTTTAAAATTAACACTATAATGGCTCATCTCAGGCCAATCAGTCCAACAATCTTTGTCAATCCTATTCATGTAGGTTTTCTAAGATAACTTCAAGTTGATATCTGAAGGTCCCTAAAGTCAAACTCTTTACCACACTACCTAGCAATTCCTTCCATGTACAGGGGGTCCTCGGGCTATGACACAGTTCCGCTCCTACAACAGTGGCGTAACCCGAATTTTGATGCAAGTCGAAAAACACCCTAGCCTAAGTCACTTACCTATCCTAACACATTCGCAAAATCATAATCTAGAACATAAAAACACAACTAAGCCACAAAAAAAGGAAAAGGACATAAATATACTGTACTGTACACTGTAGTAACAGAAAAAAATTACAAAAAATGTGTAAAAAAAAATTCCCTATGCCTTCTGATCTCTTTAAAATATCTAATTTCACTTCCATTGTGATGGCTTTCCTCTTCTTCGAAGCACTACCATTTGAAGACTCTGACTTTCGTTTAAGAGCCATGATAAGGGCCAAAAAGTCGCCAAACAAAGCAACACAAACAGAACACTTGTGCCGCGCGCAACCAAACTATTTCGCCAACTCCCTCACTCATACGCTGCGTTACTGCGGATTCTTCCGCTGCGCACAACCAAACTAGTTCGTCCACGTAGTCTATAAGTACGACGCTAACGCCATAAGCCGAAACACTCACGTCTCAATTTTTTTAAAAGTTTTTATGGGAGTGAGTGTTGTAATAGATAGATCTTTATTGTCATTGTCACTTTTACAAAGGAACAACAAAATTGTCGTATGTTGAGACGTTGTAACTCGAGAACCCTCTTTATAAGGTAGGAATTTATAAATAATCTATACATCACATTTATGAATGAACAAACCCCTTTCTTTTTGAAGCTAAAAAGAAATGTGTGCTTTTGGCCTCTTTTATATGTGTATTTATACAAGTTGTGCTATGTTAATATTTTTCAGATACAACTAAATTCCTCAAGTGTGGTAGTAAACAAAAAGGCAAGGCAAGCCAAAACCTCTACTTTTTAAATATTTATTTATGAAATTTAAAAATGTCTCTATATAATTCTATATGATTTTATTGAATCTTAGAGGTCATCATATGTACAAATTAACAACTTCCACAGCACAACTGAATCATTCCTTACATTTGTAGAATTTTCCTTTCCTGAAGATGATTGTTATCAATGAATTTCTTCCTTCTGCGAAATTTTTGTTTGAATACAAAAATAAAAAAAAATTGTGGTAATATGCTATAAATGTAAGAAATGTTGATGTAAAATAAAGTCCTTTAGAAAGTGAATGATAATGATTACAAAGTAAATAAAAAGGTTAAACACCAGCACTTGAATTGTGTACGACTTGGTGCGAGTTTTGTTTTTTTACTTTTCCACTCGATGTTTTGCCTACTTTTCCAAATGCACAAAATACTGTGAAAACCAAAGAGCTGGTCAAGTCACGTCACGTCACGTCCTTGTGGTACCTTAACGTTCTTCTCCAACTGAACAAGTGCTGTTCACTTACCGTGTCCCGGTTTCTGTAAATGTCCTAATATGTCCTCTGCCGTTTGTGGGACTCTTCTTTCTGGGGATCAGCCGGCATCACTTTTAGTCTTACTCCATTTACAACTTTACCATGTAAGGCTGCAATAGCATCGCTGGCACTCTTTCGATCTGAGTATTTAATGTAGCCCACATTTCGTCCAGGTACAACATATGCTTCAATAAGATTTCCAAATCGACTGGAAAAGGGAGCACAAACCAAGGTTTAATGTGTACAACATCAGAATGATACAATTAAAAAAAAAATGAAAGCACAGAAATTTGTAAGGTTAACAACCACACAATTCAATTGCTAATGATTTCTCTATCCGCAGATGAAAAAATCTAAAACAAAGTTATTAAAAGCTTGACACACCTGCGCTGCTAGAATTTTTTTTTTATTAATTTTTATTGTAATCATTCCATACAAATAGATCAATTTATAACCAAACAAATTAAAGACAAATCAGACCCCACCCCAGAGAAGGAGAGCTTAGCTAAAGGAGAATTGCTTAGGGCTTTTTAATAAGACAACAATAAGCAAAGGAAAGGGAGAAATAAATATATATGTAATTAAGAGATGGAGAAGGGAATTAAATGCGGTAATAGTTATTTCTCTTATTCTAAAATAATATTGATCAGATCCTGCCAGGTTTTGAAAAAATTTTGTACAGATCCTCTAACTGAGAATTTGATTTTTTCCAATTTCAAATAATATAAAACATCGGTTTCCCACTGACTTATCAGAGGAGAGTTAGGATTCTTCCAATTTAACAGAATAAGTCTGCGTGCCAAAAGTGTAGTAAATGCAATCACCATTTGCTTGTCCTTTTCCACTTCAAGTCCGTCTGGAAGAACCCCGAACACAGCTGTTAATGGGTTAGGAGGGATTGTGACCCCAAGGCTGTCTGAAAGGCACTTAAAAATTTTTGTCCAAAATGATGTTAATTTGGTGCAGACCCAGAACATGTGACCCAGTGAGGCAGGAGCTTGGTTGCAGCGTTCACAGGTTGGATCTTGCCCTGGAAACATTTTGGACAATCTAAAACAAAGTTATTAAAAGCTTGACACACCTGTGCTGCTAGAATTTCAGGATGGCAGTATAAAGAAGAGGTGTAGTCCTTGTTTTCATTAAACTTATGGTTTTATGTATTGAATTGTATTTCTTTCTAACCAATTCTGATCTCCTTGCTGTGCTGTCATATCTAGTTAGTAAAGAAGTAATAATGTTATATTAATGAAAATCTTGGTTACATTTGACAACGCAGAATGCACGGGGGTCTAGGTGTTCATCCATGCCTGCTGGGGTTTTTGATTTCCTCTCCTCCCTGACCATTTCACCATGGTGTGAAAAAAGTATTTTCAAATCAGACATTGATTCTGCCATTATAAATATTTGAGAATTGTTGATTCTATTGTAATTTGTCTATTTTTTTTGAGCTGTATTACAAATTACTATAGAAATAAACATTGATATGAAATAATGAACAGGTTGCATGTTCATATCATCTTTACACAAATTCTCCACCCAAAAGTATTTTTTTCTATTTTGTTGTTAATGACCAAGAAAAGTTTTTTTAAAAAAGTGTCCACTTAGAGCTCTTACATACAGTTGACGACATGGATAAATGAATAAGACTTGAGTTTATAGTAAAACAAAATCCCTAATTCAATATCCTGGTTTCTTCACATTTTCAATCACCCTTATTCAGGGTTAAAAATAATCTTTACCTGAAAATATCCTCCAGAATATCTATTGACAGAGGAACTGGATTGAAGACTACAAAAAGACGCTCCTTGACTCGGCTATCAGATGTCATTACTTTTCTAGGTGGCAAAACAGCATCCGTCTGAACGCGGGGAACATGAGAGCTGTTTCCGGATGAAAACCCCTTTTAAAAAAAAAAAAAAAAAATCAAAATTTCCAACAGCTGAACATTGAAAACGCAGCCCGGAAATGATTGTCAAAAGAATGACATTCAAACTTGGCTCCACTGGAGTGACGTGTATTAATGATCACAAAACAGACTTGTCAATCACACACACTAATTCAAGACTTACAAAACTGAACATAAACCAAAAATAATCTGGAAGTCTATTGAAAAGGATTTCAACAATATGTGGCTTACCATAAAGATAATAGTGAAAAATACAGATCAGTTTTTATACAAAGAACAGATGACTGACCTGTTAAATGAAAATGGCCTATAGAACTCAGGGTACGTACTGAATTGTTTTTGATTAATTGCTGACCAGATGGGCTGCTCCACACCATGGACATCATCTGAGCTGCTACAAGCTGTAATGCCATCATGCCAACTGGGCTGCAATGAAACATCATTTTATATTAGCCATTGTAATGGACATGGTTGATAATTCAAAAGCAAAAAAGATAACAAATCTCACCATTTAATCCATTACACATCTTTATATATAATACGCTACCATGGCTGTTCGTTTGTCTGCCCAGGATTTTAAATCACCTTTAGCTCGCAAACCGTTTGAACTATTGATCTGAAATTTGATACACATATACTATGTGACATCTACTATTCGCTTTCATGGTGATGAATGACCTCCAAGGTTATTCCTCTTTTTATTTTTATTTTATTTTATTGTACAATCAACTTTCGGCAGCGGGTAGCAGAGCGGCTGTATGACGCATGTGTACGGGCGCCGTTCTCATTCCCTTCAATCCTCGCCATCACTTCCCCTACCTCTTCATATCTTAAATCATTCTTGAAGCAGATTGAAGACTTTTTTAAGTGCCAGCTTAAGTGAAAAATTAAAGAAAACATACTATGTAATTGCAACACAAACACTGACTGAATCAGTTTTAACGCGAAAAGATGCCGACAAGAGATCTGGGGACCTGGGTTTGCTTCCCGGGTCCTCCCTGCGTGGAGTTTGCATGTTCTCCCTGTGTCTGCGTGGGTTTCCTCCGGGCACTCCGGTTTCCTCCCACAGTCCAAAGACATGCAGGTTAGGTGGATTGGTGATTCTAAATTGGCCCTAGTGTGTGCTTGGTGTGTGGGTGTATTTGTGTGTGTCCTGTGGTGGGTTGGCACCCTGCCCGGTATTGGTTCCTGCCTTGTGCCCTGTGTTGGCTGGGATTGGCTCCTGCAGACCCCCGTGACCCTGTGTTCGGATTCAGCGGGTTGGAAAATGGGTGGATGGAAGATGCCGACAAAAGAAGAGAAGAAGCGGGCCGCTAGTGTTGAGAAAAGAAGAGCTGTTCAGGAAGGAGCAAGCGCATCAACCTCTGAGCATAACGAATGCCAAACGTACAGAGAAAGAGTAAGAAAACTATAAGTCAACTGTATTCACTGCACGTTATTGTGCAGTGGGCCATTACTGGTTTATTTTATATTGCAATCCAAGCAGATATTCTATTCATAGCTTTGTACACTACAATAATATTGCCATTATCTCTATAAATAGAAAATTCTAAGGGTTGTTTATTTGTCACACAAAAACAAACCACTGGGCTGTGAGCTTTGATCTTGCTCTCAACCAGATACATGTAATGTGACCCATGATTTGGAAATGCAGGCTACCTTGGCCACAAAATGGGGCTTCAGGTCCTTCTCATAGCAATAAGCAGGATGGCCATGTGACAGGGCTAACAAGATAACAATGGCTGACCCATGATTTGGACATGTGGGCTACCCCGTCCACAAAATTGGGCTTAGGGTCCTCCTCATAAGCGCATAGCACGAGTGTCAGAAAAAGAGCTGCTTCAACATTGGATGGCAATGAAGACCACTGCAGCAACCTTGGTACCGTGTTTCATTCGAGGTACATGAACCATCGATCCTCAAGAGCTGAAGTGCTGAGAGTTACTAGTAAATAAACAAATCCTCACCACTAATTTGGTATGTTATCCTGACTTGCCTGTGCTAAGAATCGTAAAATGGTATTTAAACTATTCCAGTACAATCTCTGTGCTGTTAAAACGGATTACAACACTACTGTATATATTCGCGTGTTAGCCGGGTCTTAAAACCCGAAAAATCAATCATAAAAATCAGACCCCGACTTATACGCCCATTCAAAAATACGACACTTAATTTTATTTACTTTTTTTGTTACATCTTCTTGCCTCCTCCAATCTCGCACCAGTTTCTCAGACACAACGAATTTTGTTGCAGCAGCACAGTTACCAATTTCTTTAGCCACTTCAACGATGTTTAATTTAAAACCAGCTTCATATTTTCTTCTGATCGAACGCTCCACCGTAAATAAGGGATGCTCTTACGATAAAGGTGTATGAGGGTGTGAGATACAAAAAACACAAAACAGTACAAACGTCGCTTTGGAATAGTTTGGGTATTACCGTGTGGTCACGTAGGCACAATATATAGAAAACAAAAGGCCGTGTGCTCCGTGGTTTCTCTCTCAGGTGGGCGTTAGCATAACATAATCTCTTGGACCAACAGAGTGAGTTTTCTACATACGACCGACACTATAAAATACCGGAAATTATATGGTAAAATCAAGACGTGAGTATATGCGGTACTTAAAATACAGGATCCTAGGCAGGTGGTGCAGATGACAGCGCTGTAACTTCATGGATTCAACAGTATGGGTTTATACTCCATTAGCTGGTCAATGTTTGTATAACATTTACATATTTTTCTATTGATACACTGGCCTTTCTTATACATCCTAAACTTGTAAAGTTTAGAGTATTTGATAAATTGCATTCACAAGATTTACTTCTGAACGCTTTGAAATCACTTCAGCTATTTTTTGTTAGGCAAGTCCTGACTCACTGGTACGAGAAAAACCCTCCCCCTATATGACATAGTGTTCGACTTGTCCTGATGTCTAGTTAGGCGAGCATTGAGCTTTTTGGGGTTCTTCCCTATTTTTGACCCTCAACACCTGAAAAATCTTCATGTTTGGGACATTTTTTATGATAAAGAGTAAACCAATAGGTGTCTTCAGCAAAACTAATCAGGAGGATCTGAAGTTGTACCTGCCATATCACCCAAACCCCTAATGGAATACTAGGCGTCAAAGGTAAACCTTTTCCCAAAGCTTAAAAAAATGGGAATAGGCAATGTGTGTGGAATGTTGGTTTATGCTATTTAAGGATTCCTAATCATAAACATGATCATATTTCTGATATATGATTCTTTATTGGTTGTCCTAGCCCTCTAAGAGCCACTCCTAGAAGGTTAAAAATGACAAATTTCAAACATAAGCATATGGGGTGTCATTTTAGACTATTCCAGGGTTAGTGATTACAAATACGATGTTATTTGTGACCCTTTACTAGGGTGCTAGCTCTCTGTGAACCACTACAAAAGGGTGGAAATGACAATTTTTTTATTACAATCGAGAAAATTTAGACTTTAAACATTTGAAGCACATATTTTAATACAGGGCTATTCAAAATGAAAGAGCAGATTTCAAAAATTTATTTCAAACGAACTGTATAAGACAGAAACACATTCCACACATCACTGGAAAGAGGAAAGGTCAAAGTTTGGTCCGATGGTCCTTGAAGATGCATGCACTCAACATGAGCGCCATGTGTAGCGCGACAAACATCAAAACGATAGACCATTTCTTACCACACACGAGTCAACTGGTCCCTAGTTACTGAATTCACAGCTTCCTCAATTTGATGTCGCAAATCTTAAAGATTAGTGGGCATAGGTGGAACAAACACTTTTTCTTTCATGTACCCCCATAGATAACAGTTGCAGGGGGTAAAGGTCTGGAGACCTGGAAGGCCATAGATGATGAGCAAGATCTTGTTGTCCACCTCTTCCAATCCACCGTCCTGGAATGGTGTCGTTCAGGTAATGCTGGACCTCCAAGTGGAAATGAGGCGGGGCACCATCTTACATGAATATGAAGTCATTTGAATGTTCTTGAAGTTGAATTTTTAAACTTTGAACTTTCCTCTATCTGGTGATGTATGGAATGTGTTTCTGTCTTGTACAGTTTGTTTGAAATAAATTTTTGATATCTGCTCTTTCACTTTAAATAGCATTGTATTTCAAATATCTGACGCAACTATTCTTGATCATTATGTACTTCTACCTCTTAACGTAAATCATTACATTTCTTGTGAAAAGCCTGAATTAGAATGGATTATGGTTATACAGACTTTTCATAGTTGATCCCAGTATAATAGCAGCTATATGTGTGAGGGGGTCCTGTGATTAATGTTTTGTATAAAATGTTCCAAGGATAGGCTCTAACTGCTACTGTAAACTGGACTCAATAATCTTAGATAATTAAACCTATAAGAAATGTAACTGTGTCCTCCATAGTAATAAAAGTATTCTGTGCTTTTAATTCTTACCTAGATCTGTCTTCACCATCATCTACATATGAAACTGAAAGTCGGTTTCCTGGAGGATATTCAAACCCATCAAGTTTTTCTTTCGCATAAACAGCTGATCCCACATTATTGTATCGAATCATAGCTTGACCTACAAAAAGAATAAAATGTAACACTTCCATTAAGTTGGGTTAATTCATCTCAGAAACAAAAGGAACACATAAAAGTAAATACACCCCATAAAATATGTTTTTCTTGTTTTTTAACATATGTGGACATATCAAGATTTGATCTCCAGTTTAACACAATCTATAGATTCAGGTGATGTAATTGGGGGGAAAAAAGGAAAAAAAGTAGACTTTCTATCTGTGGTTAAAAATTAAGTCTTTAGTATTGGATGGTATTTTCCCCAGTCAAGTCTGTGTTTTCTCTAACTGTCTTGCAGTCTCTGAGATCGACTGGGAGAAAGTTGTTTGTCTGCTTCTCCATGTAGAATTCTTTCAGCAGTGTGATGCTTGAGGGGTGTTTTGCAAGCACAGTCACTTTCAGACCACCCCACAACATCTCAATGGTATTCAGATCCAGGCTTTGACATGGCCTTTCCAGAAGCCTCAAATAATTTATTTTCAGCCATTCTTTGGTGGATTTACAAGAACATTAAAACATTAGAACACTCTAGACGAGAACAGGCCATTCAGCCCAACAAAGCTCGCCAGTCCTATCCACTTATTTCTTCCAAAAAAACATCAAGCCAAGTTTTGAAAGTCCCTAAAGTCTTACTGTCCACCACACTACCTGATTGCTTATTCCAAGTGTCTATCCTTCCATGTAAAGAAAAACTTCCTAATGTTTGTGTGACATTTCCCCTTAAGTTTCCAACTGTGTCCCCATGTTCTTGATGAACTCATTTTAACATCACCGTCTCGATCCACTGGACTAATTCCCTTCATAATTTTAAACACTTCAATCATGTCACTTCTTAATCTTTTCTTGCTTAAACCGTAAAGGCTCAGCTCTTTTAATCTTTCCTCATAATTCAACCCCTGTAGCCCTGGAATCAGCCTAGTCGCTCTTCTCTGGACATTTTCTACCGCTGCTATGTCCTTTCTGTAGCCTGGAGACCAAAACTGCACACGGGACCCCAGATGAGGCCTCACCAGTGTGTTATAAAGGTTGAGCAAAACCTCCTGTGACTTGTACTCCACACATCAAGGCGCTATACAACCTGACATTCTGTTAGCCTTCTTAATGGCTTCTGAACACTGTTGGGAAGTCGATAGCTTAGAGTCCACTATGACTCCTAAATCCTTCTCATAAGGTGTACTCTTGATTTTCCGACCACCAATTGTGTATTCAGACTTAATAAAGTATGGCATATTTACTGTCATTTACATGTTGCAAGGGCCAGTGTCAGTTGAGCTTCAATATTCTGACAGATGGTCTCACATTATCCTGAAGAACCCCGCTAGTACAATGAAACATCCAAAATGGATTCTGTGAAGGTAAGCTGCATAAGTCCTTATGCTGCAAAGCAGCCCTAAATAACATTCCCACCATCATGCTTTAAAATTGGTATCACGTTCTTTTAGTCAAATGCTATCTTTGGTTTTCACCAAACAGGTTTTCTGGTACTATGGCCAAATTAACTCAATCTTTTCCTTGTGTAGTCTTTGCTTAGATGTTCATGGGAAAACTTTAGTCTTGCCTTACAAGACCCTCTCCTCCTATCAGTCTCCAAAGTCATCTCCTTCACTTATGCAACTAAGAATTTAATTTATTTTACTTGCCTGGCATTCATTGACTAAATATAGCCCTGATGACGCTTAAACGTTTAAACTGATAAGAAAATGCAATTTGCTAATGCCAGTCTGCACTTTCCTCATCTGATGCCACCTTATTCTCTCTGGCAAACACCTGCCCACAAAGTAACTCACCACATTACATATTTGCATTGTGGTTGGAGTACATCCAGGTTGGTGACTTGCCCAGGATCACATAGTGAGTCAAGGATTTTGAAGAAACTCGAACAACCAACCTTCTGATTATTAGTTCAGCTCCTTCACTACTAGATCACACTGTCTACATGTTTTCTTTTAAAAAGCAGATTAATGATTTATAACTTTCAGCAAAAACAAACTGATTTGAACTTAAACCAAGTACCTCTACTATGCTAAATAAAAATTAAGGAACATAAAGCATGTCTAGCACTTTAAAAATGGGTAACACGGCTTTGTAATTTTTTTATTTACTTAAAAGCTACTAACTGTTGGCATCATAACCCAAAATGAATCCACCTACATAAATTTACCCACTGTGACGATGCGGGTAAGCTCCATGCTCCCAACGCCTTCCGGGAGCTCTAAACCCAACACTGTCCGTAATGTCACCGAGATGAGCTGACATATGAGGACAATTCTCAAATGAAGCCAGGGGATATTTCCAAAAAGTGCATTAAGTGCTTTTATTAAAACCAACAAAACAGTGTCCAAACAAAAAGTGCAGTGCATCAGTTTCAATAAATAAATCCATAAAAACAAGCGTCCAGTGGGGATAAAAACCATCAATAAATAAATACATTAAAATCCGAGGTTAAAATGCAGTCTCTCTCATCCCAATCTCGGCACACCTCCTTCTATCTTTCTCCCCGGCACACCCATAACTCGCGTAGACCCAACAGCCACGAGCTCCTTCGGCCAACCTCCGTCTTGGCCTCCTTACGGAGGTCACTGCCAGACCGTCCGAGGTCGGCTCTCCTCCCTTCATCCTTTGCGCTCCTCAGATCCCTCGGGAGGACACCTGTCTTGCTCACCCCAGTCACTCGAACATTCAGTAGGGCGAACTAGCCCCTAGAGCACCACAACCTAACACTCCTTCGCGGGGCCCCAGCTCATTCTGTCTCCTCTTTCTAGGTGGCCAGATCCTCTTGCTTAGACTACCTTTCCCGTCCTTTAACCTCTTTTCTCTTTCTCCTCGATTTCTCTATCCATCTATATCCATCTATCCACCCTTTCCTGATGTCTACCCGTATATATAGCCCCGTCTCCCCGCGCCTCCGTGGCCGCAGCGCCTTAATCACACACCGCAGGAAGCCAATGAAGCAATTGAGAACAAATGCACCCACACGTACGTGCAGGTGAGACTCGCTCCAACTACCTCATTAACTCCCCGTGGTCGTGCAATCGCGCCCACGGAGAACGACACGGCTATATAGATTAAAACCTGGCCCTTTTTTTTTTTGAAGTCATGGACCTGCTATACCACACCCACGTCTTCCCACAAATGCCTACCTAGCTCCTTTATATTTGCTATGGCATTCCCTTTAAGATACATACCAGGAAACGGTCCTCCATAATGAATTAACTTCCAGCCACAATTGATACACCTCTCCTGTGTCTATCCTGTTGGATGTCCAGTAAAAACTGAGACTTTATAGCTACTACATAGAGTTAAGATGATGGTTAATTGCTGATTGGCAGGCCTCATCGTCAAGGTAAATAAAAATTGTTGATCTACTCCAAACATTAGCAGAAATTTCCTCAAAGCACCAAACTACACCCATCATGATTTTTTTGTTTTAATCTCACACACCTCACAAGAGAGCTGTCAAGCACTCATATGGTGTTTACACACTTGGTCCATTTGGTTTGTTCCGAATCAGGGGAAGACTTGTTACTTTCCAGTTAGTTCAGTTGCATTTCACTCTGCAATCTTTCAAACAAACTAAACATATCAAGAAACAGCCCATTTTCTGTGGCAGTATTTCAGAAGCATTATTTTCCGACGGAATAATTATCATGGAGGGTCGACAACAATTGTGTTTACTCACCCTTGTATTTTCTCTAATTATTTGGTTCACTTACCAAACATAGCTGTGTGTGCAAAACACTTATTATAAAAGTGGAAGACTACTTGAAAACAATGCTGTACTACACTTGGTATGAAAAGAACATGTTTGAAATAGGCGAGCGTGTAAAAGAAAGCCAGCTCTGCTGAGGGGTTGTGCTTCAGTTTGATGATGGTAGACATAGCAGACAACTTATATTAAAAAGTATGATGTTCTGTATTTGCAGATAGACAGGAAATTCACATACTCCAGCAACAGCATACTGATAAAAACAATACAGTGATCCTTCGCTATATCGCGCTTCGTCTTTCGCGGCTTCACTCCATCGCGGATTTTAAATGTAAGCATATGTGAATATATATCATGGATTTTTCACTGCTTCGCGGATGTTTGCGGTCTACAGTACGTGTGCTTCCTCAGTTGATTTGCCCATTTGAATTCAAACAAGGGACGCTAATGGCGGATGGCTGAGAAGCTACCCAATCAGAGCATGCGGTTAAGTTCCTGTGTGCTGCTGATTGGCTCAGCGACGGAGTGCTGCATTAACCAGGAAGTCTAATCTCACTCATTCAGCATTAACGTGCCCAAGCGCCAACAGAAGATGCAAATGATTGCAGAAAAGGTAAAAGTTTTGGATATGTTAAAGGAAGAAAACAGCTACATCGCTGCAGGACACCATTACAGCATAAATGAGTCCACGATTCTTTTTATTTAAAAAGGAGGAAAAGCATATAAGATCTATGGCCGCAGTGTCCTTTAACCAGGGCGCAAAACGAGTTGCAATTGGACGTGACAAGGCAGTAGTCTGGATGGAATCTGCTTTAGGGATTTGGATTGAAGAGTGATGGAAGAAGAACAACGGCGGTGCTAAACAGTCGCCTGAAGAGGCTCCTTTAGAAGAGCTGTAACGCTATCCTTTGTTGTGCAGTAAAATTAAACTCATCGTTATCGGACAAGTCGTCGTGTCATTGTTGGTGAGTAACCATAATTAATTATTTACGTACAGTACTTATTACATGTACATAGTTTAGTGTCACTGTACACACATTTTACTGTATACAATTTTTCTTGCATTGTGCATATTTATTGCTGGTGGCCTGTCTGTCGTAATGGCTGTAACATATGTGATATCGGAGACGCTCGATATCTTTAAAATAATATTTAGGTTTTACTGTATGTAAACTGTGTTTACATACATAATTTCAACAAATCTTACCTAATATCTAAGAGAATACAAAGGGTTTATGCTGTATAATTGTGTGTGACATGTTTATAATAGTGTGGGAGAGTTTATAAGGGCTTAAAATATATAAAAATAACCATATAAACATATGGTTTCTACTTCGCGGATTTTATTTCGTGGGTGGCTCTGGAACGCAACCCCCGTGATGGAGGAGGGATTACTGTATTAATTAAAGAGTGATAAAAATGAACGTAACCTCAACTTAGTTTATCTCAAATCACACATCTACCATCTTAACTCTTGATAATATTTCGTAATAATATTCATTTTGGATTGCTTGATTAACATTGATTACATATGTGTGCCTTGTCAGGATACCCCACCTCACTCACGTGCATCACTTTCTTAGTGTAAGACAACAGGGGTTTGCTTGACTGTCTCACAGGGCACTGTTGCTCGTTTCTCACCATCTCTGTATGCGCTTTGATTGACCCAATCCATCAAGTGAATTTACAGCTGTTGTCTGATCCTGTGCATGGGAGAAGCAGTGAGCCTGATCAGATGCTTGGCTTGCTCCAATTGATTGGTAATTGTGCGAATTATTTAATATGAATTGTGTTACATAATTATGTTACTATGTGTGTTTTTACTTGTACCACTTTATTGGTTTTAACAGATCATTGTTAACCCTTGACTCATTATGCTGTTAATCAGATTCCCTGAGACTGACAACAGACACTTAGCATAACTACCACAGCACGCACAATTTCACCTTTGATGCACAGTACTTCATGCAGTTAGATTGGTCCCATGTCCCACAAACCACTCCAGGGTTCACTTTGTCCTGCATCCAGATGACCTTTCCAAAGGGTATGGTTATTTCAGTCAGTAACCAGGGTGCGATTATTGTCTTCACATTTACCTAAATTTGATTTGTTTTTTTTGATTTGATAAACTTTATTAATCCCCAAGGGGAAACGGACCTTTTGCATGACCTTTGCAGGTGAACTGGACTTTCAAGGAAATATCACCAGAGTTCAAAAACAAGTGGTCCAAACAAACTAGTTGTAGAAACACCTACATACACAGCAGGAGGCAAGTGAATTAAAGACCCCCTATCTGTGTATGTGGTGTGTGGATACAGCAGTTAATTATTCCTAATCAACAAGCATTTCTTCTCTACCCCCAACACACAGATGATGATAACGTACATCGATATTTTGAAAGGACGATATGAAGTTTTAAGACATCACGTGGCCCTACTACTACGTTTGTATAAATATGATTGTTATTTCTGTATGTATTGTTCTCCAGTGCAATGAATTAAGTTACTAAACAGGGAAAAAAGAACAATATAAAATGTATGTAGATTACAAAGCTTACCTTTATAGTATCCGTAGGAATCCCTTTGCATTTCACAATAATCCATGCCAGGAATAATATCAAACAGAGAGAAAAGCTGTTCTTGAGTTACGCTGCCTCGTGACGAAACCAGTAAACATTTCGTAATTGTTTCATTGCTCTCTCTCCTCATGTCAGACATTCCAAAATTACTGGATTCACCTGTAATAAAATATTTTTAATCCAATGTTGTTTTCAGTTTAAAGCAGACACAAATGCAGTTTACTTTTAGGTTAATTAACACTGAATTTCAAATGAATTAATTCCTTTAATATGGCAAGTGACATCCTTTACATCTGCTATAACTCTGTGATGGCCAGTGTGGTGTGGTGTGCTGGGCTGGTAACATCACTTCAAGAGAGGCCCACCCAATCAACAAGTCGATTAAAAGGGTAGGCTCAGTTATAAGACACACTCTGGACCCCCTGGAAGCCGTAGCAACAGGCAGAATGAAAAACAAAACTGAGTGCCATTATGAACAATGCTGCACATCCTCTTTCTGACACACCAACACTGAGAACTTTCGGCCAATGAATTATTCAGCAAAAGTTTGTTTAAAAAAAAAAAAAAAAAAAAAAAACACAACTGGGGCTCCTCTACTCGAACGTCAATACACCAGGATAGCGAGCCTCACTGGGACTGCCAAGTGCCAAACGAAAAGAAGTTCTTTTTCATTTTCTTGCTTTCTAGTCATTCTGGTGTGTGTTCAGGCCATAGTGTATGTGTATATATTTATTTTTCTATGTATGTATGTAGGCGGCACGGTGGCGCAGTGGGTAGCGCTGCTGCCTCGCAGTTGAGAGACCTGGGGACATGGGTTCGCTTCCCGGGTCCTCCCTGCGTGGAGTTTGCATGTTCTCCCCGTGTCTGCGTGGGTTTCCACCGGGCGCTCCGGTTTCCTCCCACAGTCCAAAGACATGCAGGTTAGGTGGATTGGCAATTCTAAATTGGCCCTAGTGTGTGCTTGGTGTGTGAGTGTGTTTGTGTGTGTCCTGCGGTGGGTTGGCACCCTGCCCGGGATTGGTTCCTGCCTTGTGCCCTGTGTTGGCTGGGATTGGCTCCAGCAGACCCCCGTGACCCTGTGTTCGGATTCAGCGGGTTGGAAAATGGATGGATGGATGTATGTATGTATGTATTTATTTAACAGGCTGCTGTAAGAACCCAAATTTCATCCTAGGGACAAATAAGGTTCTATCTATCTGTCTATCTATCTATCAGTCACGTTATATCTAAATTATAAAGACATACAGACACTGACTAAATGTTTGCATTAGAGGCAAAACTAACAAAACTTACAATTACTGCTTACTTTTAGTTTGAATATTACAAACATGTGAACATTATGAGCTCCTGTTAGAGACAAAGTTTTTAGTTTCTACTACACTGACACATTTATAATTGTAAGATAAGACAAGATGAACACCATTTGCATTAATCTTGCTGTCTAAGATCATGATGGAGAAAGCTCCTGTAGGCAGGTAAAACAAAGAAAAGTGGGTTTCCACCATCTTTGTCTCCATGAGAGCTGAACATTCAGGTAGGTTAAGAGTTTTGCCTCTATGCCACTGGAAAGTTTGCGCAAAAAAATTAAACACACTAGAGAGCTTTCACCACTGCATCCATTTGTAAATTATGAAGGATTTCCTCTTCATTTCTTTGGTGTTTCTGCTACGAAGTAAACCTTTGTAAAGGGAGAGCTAAAAATTGATTTAATTTAGAGATAAAGTGGAAAATTTATTTGAAACAGAGTTAATATCGACTATATTGATAACAGGGTGATGCATACGTTCATTCAATTAGTAATTAAGTAATACATAAAAAAGGAAACAAAAAAATCAAAGATATAAATAATTAAGATGCACAAGATTTTCTCATTTAAACTCCATATTCCAATGGCCAGAAGGGATTATAGAGTTTCTGCTGGATAATGGATACACTTTTAGCTAAAAATTTGAACGCGAACGCCACTAGGCTTTGCACCCTCGGAACCAAGTTACCCAAATTATTCTCTAACATTTCAGTAATTATTTTCCACTCTGATGCTGACCTTTCTGATCATAAATAGGTCATTACGATAGCAACTGAGAAGAAAAATTCATAATTAATTGCACAATTATGGTATTTGCCATAATTCGAGACATTATCAAAAATTCATTTGAGGGCTCCTCTAGAAGGCCTCTTTCTCTTGTACGATTTGGCTCAAAAACTATTCAGCACATAATCTAATAACAGGCTTATGTTTCGAGTTTGGTGTTTTTCCTTCCAGCTGTTTCAGCTTTACACCATTGTCATGAAACTGAGACACACACACACACCCATCATCGAGATATCAGTGTTTTCGACATTGGGGGAACATTGAGATCCATTGAAAACCGTAGATCGAAATTTTTGACAAATCTAAAGCTGTCACTCCTCCCTCAAAGATGATAAATTATGGTAGGGGAAAGCGCAAAGAAATAAAAATGGTGAAGCTTAGCTTTTAAGTCTAAGACATATTACTTGTTTCTGATGTATTCTGCTTACATGCAGGGAAGCTCTAGTTTTTCACCGATTAAATCATCCATGTTCACATCAATGTGATAGGCTTCACTCTTTACTTCAAGTCTACTATATTTTCAATTTAAAACATCATTTTTAAACAAAAACAATATCTGTCCACAGTAGGGTTTTCACGTCATTAACGAAAGTATCCGCGCTCATACAAAAATAATCGAAAATGCATTACATGTAGCTGTTTGCCTTCTCCGGACATGCGCAGAAAAATTCTTGAAAGGATAGTAACAGTACAAGCCACGGGATTTATCAGAAAACTGTAGTGACCTGTAAATTATTTGCCTTTTGCATAAGTATGCTGCATTCAACCTGTGCAAAACACAATTTAGCTGCATTCAGGTAAGCAACACAACAAGCACAAAGGAAAGCAACTCTCCTGTATCTGCTATTTTGGAATACGGTTTTCATCTATGAAGGCAGTTCTGTGGAGTCTGAGTCGAAATAATTATTAGATACTGGAGTCCGAGTCAGTATAAATATACAGATTTCGACTGACTACACATAAATTGTAATATAATGTGTAAAAATTTGTAATTTCACATATACTGATTCAATTAAACTATTATTTTCCCCTACACTTTTAATAAAAATATAGATTCCTTTTTAATTTTGTGAGTTTAGTCTTATTTTTAATGTTACTCAGTGTTTGTAAACCACAACAACATTGCTACAACCTTTAAATTTGAACTTTAACAGGTTAGAGTTCTAAAAAGTAGCCTGATGGCAGTGATCAAGTGCCTTGTATCTTGTATGTTGTGTGCTTTCAACATAGTAAATATATCCTGGCTAGAGGTTCCCTGACAAGCCTTAAATGCCCGTATGTTTAAGCATATTCAGTGAGCTATTGTGACAGATAACCGCTATGGGTAACCACCAAATGAGCTATCTGAATTTTCTGTATTTTTACAGTGCTTTTGAACCATGCATCTGTTCCAGTCACTTAGAGTCCCTACCTGAAAGAATTGTCCTTGCTTTAGCTGCATGCAGTTAATACTAAACATTATTAGTCTGACAAATAACAATATCAAGCAACCATTTTTCGATTCTGGTTGCACCATTCGTGCTTAGCAGGAGTGATGTACAAGTACTGTACTATGAACTTATAGCATGGTGCAGTTCACAGAGGTTTAAGCTGCAGGTCATATAAATACACTTTTACATTTAAAGCAGTCGCATATGGTATTTTAACCTCCTGTCCCTAAATCTTATGGGTTAACAGACTTTTTAAACACGTTTAAAATGTAGATGTGTATTTTGGAGGTAGTACTATTGGAGTAGGTAGCATTATTGATTAGAACACTGAATTTTGCTTTCTCAAAATGTGCCTGAAAGGCTTAGTATGAATGCCTTGTAGGACACCTGCAGTTGGTGAGCACCATGAAATGTCGGAAAGGCTTCAGTTTTTATCAGCTTTGTTGAATATAACTGTGACTGGAAAGAACTGGAGAAAAGATCAGGTACCAATCACTAAAGTGCAGTTTTAGCTTTGTCCTCAGGAAAGAAAAAAGTTTTTCTAGGAGAAAAAAAGCAAGAAAAGCATCAGTCTTAAGAAAAATCAGGTGTGGATAAATAGTTGTATCTGTAGTTTTAGTGATGTATGACTATAGTATGAGGGTGTTTTACTGTGTTAGCCATTAATGGATGTAGTGAGAAGTCAAGCAAAATGACCCCTTTTGCTGGCTAACTAAAAAGACTACAATATGCAAGCTTTCAAGGTAACTCAGGCCCCTTCTTCAGGCAGGATGTAATATAGAAACTGACAGTGGGGCAAAAAAGTATTTAGTCAGCCACCAATTGTGCAAGTTCTCCCACTTAAAAAGATGAGCGAGGCCTGTAATTTTCATCATAGGTATACCTCAACTATGAGAGACAAAATGAGAAAAAAAAAAATCCAGAAAATCACATTGTCTGATTTTTGAAGAAAAAGGACATTTCATGCAGAGAATTAGGTAAATCACATTAGATGATTTGCAGTAAAATGATCCCTTTAGGCGATGTTCTAGTCAGCAGTGTGATGTATGACTAAGAATTTTGGTTTTCAGGAAAGAAAGATAGACAATATTTAAAGTGAAGGAGGATTTTCATCCTGGATAATTTTTTTAACTTGATATGACAGACTAACCCCGGAGGCTCTTGTATGCTGGTGAACTTGTTTGAGGACAAATGGAAAATAAATGAATAACAAGAATGTGAAATGGAGTGTTGGCATGGGAGTTAATGAAAGTGAATGCAGCAATAGATCAAAGTGCTTCTTGGCGTGATGGAAAAGCTGTATGTATATGTATATATATATATATATATATATATATATATATATATATATATATATATATATAGATATAGATAGTGGAACCTCGAGATACGAGTTTAATTCGTTCCAGCACTGAGCTAGAAAAGCGAATTTCTCGTATCTAGAACAAACTTACCCATTGAAAATAATGGAAATCCAGTTAATCCGTTCCGCACCCCAAAAATATTAACATAAAAATCAATTTTCCTAACAAATAACACTGATAAATAAAATATACTGTAGTCTACCTTTAATAAATAACAATGGTAAATAATATAACTGATTATTAAAAGAATCAAAACAAGTGTCCAAAGTGCAGTAGAGCATTCAATAAATCTTTAAATAAATAATCCTTAAAACAGTTGTGAAGTGGAGGTTTAAAATACACAAGAATAACAATCCTTTAACACAAGGTTAAAACGTCAACAGGAAGCAGTCTTTAAAAAACAGATGACAATCCCCGGTGCTTCTTCTCTGTTAGCGTCAGCGTCTCACCTGCTTCTCCCATGCGGGCTCTGCAACAGGCGAGACACTCTTAATGCAGCTGACCTTCTCTACACCGTCCTGCTTCAGCTGTTTGGCTCGCCTGTTCAGCTACACGCGAGCCTGCACTCGCTTGCTCTCCCGCACCGACTTTCTCCTGCTGCTGCTGCTTCCTGCCTGCCTGCCTCCTCATCCTGCAACCTCCATTCTCTCTCCTCTCTTTTCTTTTACTTCTTCTCCCCCTTAACCGGCTCGCGCTTCTCTATATATGCGGGGAGGACATGGCAGCTGCAGCCCATCAGCCACAGAAACAATCATGGATGTGGGCAGTTTCCCACCTGTGCACTTAGGTGAGAAACGCCCACACTGCAGATCGCACTACGGCTCGCTACAGCTACCACGCCCCCTCGCTAAGCCGCGAGCTATACCCACAGCCTGGCTCGTGGCTCGTTACGTGAGCCAATGCTCGTATTTAGATCTGAATTTTTCGCTCATACTTTCTCGTATCTTGAATTTCTAGTATACAGAGCTGTTCGTATCTCGAGGTTCCACTGTGTGTGTGTGTGTGTGTGTTTGTATATATATATATATATATATATATATATATATATATATATATATATATATATACACACACACACATAAATACATACATACATACATACATACATACATATACATACATATATACACACATACATATATACACACATACATACATATAGTGGCAAACGGCCGGGACCCATGCCTGGCCTGGAGGCCCCTTTGTCACTGGTTCCGGGGGTGCAGCCATGGGAGCCACGCTACATCCCTCGGGACCTTAGTTGGCAGCCCCAGTGGGTTGTTTCGGGGCCACTTTTGTGGAACACTGGAGCTCATCCTGGTTGGGCTCCGTGGCCTCCGCCGGGGGAGCTGCATGGCTTAACAAGCCTGTCAGGGCGGGAGCGCAGCCACACCCGGAAATGCAGCCGGAAGTAGTTCAATGAGCACCTGCAGCACTTCCGGATGGGCTATAAGAGGAGCCTGCAGCCACTGCTCAGGGCACCAGAATTGGGACGAGAAGGACGAAGCTGCCTGGAGGAGTAGTGGAGGAAGACAAAGAGTGCGATTTGGGGTGATTTTTCTTTGTGTGTTTTGGCGACTGTGTAGGGCCTGTGGGACACAGGGAAGACGTGCCCCATGGCTGAAGAAAAAATAAATAGTTTGTTTATTTTACCCGTGCCTCTGGTGTCAGTCTGTGTCAGGTCGGTGCCAATAAAGAGCCTTTGCCACTACAGTAATCCCTCGCTACTTCGCGGTTCACGGATTCACGACTTCGCGGATTTTACATGTAAATATATCTAAATATATAACGCAGATTTTTCGCTGCTTTGCGGGTTTCTGCGAACAATGGGTCTTTTTACTTCTGGTACTTGCTTCCTAAGTTGGTTTGCCCAGTTGATTTCATACAAGAGATGCTATTGGTGGATGGCTGAAAAGCTACCCAATCAGAACACGCACTTAAGTTCCTGTGTGCTGCTGATTGGCTCAGCGACGGAGTGCTGCATTAACCAGGAAGTCTTATCTCACTCATTCAGCATTAATGTGCTACTGCTTCAGGGGCCGTGTCCAAGCGCCAACAGAAGATGCAAATGATTGCAGAAAAGGTAAAAGTTTTGGATATGTTGAAGGAAGGGAACAGCTACATTGCTGCAGGACACCATCACAGCATCAATGAGTCCACGATTCTTTTTATTTAAAAAGGAGGAAAAGCATATAAGATCTACGGCCGCAGTGTCCTTTAACCAGGGCACAAAACGAGTTGCAAGTGGACGTGATAAGGCAGTAGTCTGGATGGAATCTGCTTTAGGAATCTTTGCAACAAGGTCGATGACGTCATGACCGCCTACAAGCTGCTACGTGTACTTCGCTATACAATAAGTGTAAACTTATCTACTGATTTCATATTGCTTTGCAGTTGTCCCTGTTATTAATAGAGTAAAGGGTGGGTTGTAAACAATACAGGGAGGGTTTAAAAACGTCCAAATACACGTTAAATAATTAAATAAATATGGTGTCCCTACTTCGCGGAAATTCAGTTATCGCGGTCGGCCTTGGAACCTATCTCCCGCGATAAGTGAGGGATTACTGTATATACAGTTAGGTCCATAAATATTTGGACAGAGACAACTTTTTTCTAATTTTGGTTCTGTACATTATCACAATGAATTTTAAATGAAACAACTCCGATGCAGTTGAAGTGCAGACTTTCAGCTTTAATTCAGTGGGGTGAACAAAACGATTGCATAAAAATGTGAGGTAACTAAAGCATTTTTTGAACACAATCCCTTCATTTCAGGGGCTCAAAAGTAATTAGACAACTGACTAAAGGCTATTTCATGGGCAGGTGTGGGCAAGTCCATCGTTATGTCATTATCAATTAAGCAGACAAAAGGCCTGGAGTTGATTTGAGGTATGGTGCTTGCATGTGGAAGATTTGGCTGTGAACAGACAACATGCGGTCAAAGGAGCTCTCCATGCAGGTGAAAAAACCCATCCGAGAAATTGCTACAATATTACGAGTGGCAAAATCTACAGTTTGGTACATCCTGAGAAAGAAAGCAAGCACCGGTGAACTCAGCAACGCAAAAAGACCTAGACGTCCACGGAAGACAACAGTGGTGGATGATCGCAGAATCATTTCCATACTGAAGGGAAACCCCTTCACAACAGCCAACCAAGTGAACAACACTCTCCAGGGGGTCGGCGTATCGATATCCAAGTCTACCATAAAGAGAAGACTGCATGAAAGTAAATACAGAGGGTGCACTGCAAGGTGCAAGCCACTCATAAGCCTCAAGAATAGAAACGCTAGATTGGACTTTGCTAAAGAACATCTAAAAAAGCCAGCACAGTTCTGGAAAAACATTCTTTGGACAGAAGAAACCAAGATCAACCTCTACCAGAATGATGGCAAGAAAAAAGTATGGAGAAGGCGTGGAACAGCTCATTATCCAAAGCAGACCACATCATCTGTAAAACACGGTGGAGGCAGTGTGATGGCTTGGGTGTGCATGGCTGCCAGTGGCTCTGGGACACTAGTGTTTATTGATGATGTGACACAGGACAGAAGCAGCTGAATGAATTCTGAGGTGTTTAGAGACATACTGTCTGCTCAAATCCAGCTAAATGCAGTCAAATTGATTGGGCAGCGTTTCATGATACAGATGGACAACGACCCAAAACATACAGCCAAAGCAACCCAGGAGTTTATTAAAGCAAAGAAGTGGAAAATTCTTGAATGGCCAAGTCAGTCACCTGATCTTAACCCAATTGAGCAGGTGTTTCACTTGTTGAAGACTAAACTTCAGACAGAAAGGCCCACAAACAGCAACTGAAAGCAAACTGCAGTAAAGGCCTGGCAGAGCATTAAAAAGGAGGAAACCCAACATCTGGTGATGTCCAGGAGTTCAAGACTTCAGGCTGTCATTGCCAGCAAAGGGTTTTCAACCAAGCATAAGAAATGAACCTTTAATTTCCAGTTATTTCATTTGTCCAATTACTTTTGAGCCCCTGAAATGAAGGGATTGTGTTAAAAAATGCTTTAGTTGCCTCACATTTTTATGCAATCGTTTTGTTCACCCCACTGAATTAAAGCTGAAAGTCTGCACTTCAACTGCATCGGAGTTGTTTAATTTAAAATTCATTGTGGTAATGTACAGAACCAAAATTAGAAAAAAGTTGTCTCTGTCCAAATATTTATGGACCGAACTCTGTGTGTATATTAAATATATATATATATATATATATATATATATATATATATATATATATATATACATACACACACACACACACAGTGCATCCAGAAAGTATTCACAGCACATCACTTTTTCCACATTTTATGTTACAGCCTTATTCCAAAATGGATTAAATTAATTTTTTTTCCTCATAATTCTACACACAACACCCCATAATGACAATGTGAAAAAAGTTTACTTGAGATTTTTGCAAATTTATTAAAAATAAAAAAACTGAGAAAGCACATGTACATAAGTATTCACAGCCTTTGCCATGAAGCTCAAAATTGAGCTCAGGTGCATCCTGTTTCCCCTGATCATCCTTGAGATGTTTCTGCAGCTTCATTGGAGTCCACCTGTGGTAAATTCAGTTGATTGGACCTGATTTGGAAAGGCACACACCAGTCTATATAAGGTCCCACAGTTGACAGTTCATGTCAGAGCACAAACCAAGCATGAAGTCAAAGGAATTGTCTGTAGACCTCTGAGACAGGATTGTCTCGAGGCACA